>NW_008824229.1:639758-643690 GCF_000699105.1 Pygoscelis adeliae
TCAGGTCCATTTCAGCACTATTCTCTATTATTCTATTCTTTCAGCAGCTCTCAGCAGTATATTTTTCTAATTACACCCAGTTTTCACCAGATTACTCTCCCTTTATCCACATTTCCTAGCACAAACACCCAGGGCAAGCTGTTCTGGACACTAGCTCCTTTGGCACTCTGTTGCTGTACCTTTTGTGAGGATTTGGCCCTTAAGATCTCTCAAGAGTAGAGCTTTAATTTCACAGCAAGGATCTTGCTCATTTTACTCCATATTTACCGAGAACAAAGGGAAGACTATGCAAATGCCCTGCTACTTAGACCTGAACAAAGTAGAAGCAAACATGTAGATGTGAATGGGAGACATAATGGTATGAAAAAAGCAGCCCTTTTCAAAAGTAAAATGACTTTGTCAGGGTCCTTTTGCACTATGTGCATGGATGATTTGTGACAAAACAAAAAAGTGCTAGCCTAGCACATCACCCATGTCAGAGATTAGAGCACTTCAAAACCCTCAGTAGTTCAAGCACTTTCTGGAACTTGAAAGGCTTTCTTAGGCAATGCTTAGCTTCTTTATGGCTTTTACACGACTTTGATGTGCACCTAAGAGTGAGGAATCTTAATCTGAAGGTTTTCTATGGAAAATACCCATATTGTATATAAATCACAAAATCTTGTCACCCTGATTAACATGAGTCAAAAGTTTGCAAAACTTTGTGCCTAACGTTAAAGATTCTGAGTCATTATTTTGATACCCAATTAAGAACCCTGTATTTCCAAGCACTTAGTTACTTTCAAAAAGCTTCTCTAATAATAGCACTGGAGTAATATTTCTAATCATTGACAAAGTATGGTGTGCGAGGCAGTAGTCAGTTGTACAAGTGTCACTTTTTCCCCCATTCTCATTCCCTCTTTAAAAACAGAGATTTAAAGTTCCTTAAAAGTAAAGGATCTGTCAAAACACAATCAATTTCTCATATGTTAGAAAACCTCTTCTCAGAGTGCAAACATGCATGTGTAAACATAAGCTTCATTCTCCCCCCTCACTATACACACTTAACCCCCAGTAGCATTAATGGGAATTATGCATGCATAACGAGCAGAGAATAGTCCCCTTATGAATAGGGCCCTTGTTGGAACAATGAATACATTTAACCATTAACATCTAGGGATGTGCCGAACTATCCAATTTAACTAGCTGCCAAACAAAGCTACCATGACCTATCTGATATTGTCAGGTTCAGAAAGCGGCTCTCTGAAATTTGTCTCTCATTTGTTTTTAAAGGACTTGACAGTGGCCTGTGCAGCAGAGCGGGGGTTCTTTGTCAGAACAAGCTCGTCAGAGAAGGATGGTCCTCCAGAACGGCTGTCACATCCACCGTGTGATGGAAGAACTCTGGAGAGATAAAGATTGTGACCCCAGGAAACAAGTAGAGTCATTAGAAGACCAAAAATCCATATATACATACCTCAAATGCATATATATGTGGACCATCAGTATCAATGGAAACCCAGTAAGAACACAGAAAGGCAGAATATGGCACAGAATCATATAAAGCAGGCTGAAAACTACATATCAAAAGAAAAGAGTGGAAAGGCTGATTAAAGACAACTTCTAGGGGAATAATTTTCTGTCTTCTAGAGCTCTGAAGTTCCTATGCAATTGCCTGGCTACACTTGCTCTTTATTCCTATGTTTTAGCTATCAAAACGCAAGAGAACCCAAAAATATTATATGTATTAATGATACTTCCTGAGACTTTTGAGTCCACAAAGTAGCAAATAAATTTAATGGTATCTGTGATATTTAAAATTCCTCCATTGTCTTAAGTTCCTTCTGTATTCTTTGAACTAGTGTCTTGAAATTTCACAAGTAAAAACTTTACACATTAATCATGCATGTATGAATACACTAAGAAGGTAATTAATAATCATCCCTTAAAACTGACATAGTGAGAAGGCAAAATAGATGGATTTATTCTCATGAAAGTATATGCATAGTGCTCATCCATAACAAGAGGCAAGGTTGTGGTTGCTCCAATCACAAATCATTTGCCAAATACCGCTAAGGTGCTTGGTGCTGTACAACAGCACTTAGAGCCCCAGGGAGGTCCAGGACAGCCAAGCATGCTATAAAATTTGTCTGTAAGACTGCCAGGGCAAGCCCTTGGCATGCCTGTGCATCACCTTCTACGGAAGAGACCACCTTCAATCCAGAGTGAGCCTTTGGGTGTTACCCTACTACAGGGTGCAGGAACTTCTCACCTCAAAAGTAAACCCACAAGAGGCAGCTGAAGCATCTGCTGAAGAAAACCATGGAGCAATGGAATTGGTTACATTGTATTTGTAAGCTATGTAGGTTTACTTGCCATCAGATGCCACTAGACTAAGGACTCAGTATGGAATTGGCAGAGTCTTCTCAGTCACTTGAGTTTCATTTGACACCCTAAAATGGGGATACAAACATTATATTCTTCTACAGGGTGGTCGTAAGGACCAGCGTTGCTAAAGCAGTTCAGACACAAAGGGCTAATTCCAAGTCTCAGCGTTGCTACAGAAAATATTTAGCTCTTGAAACAGACAAAATGCAGCCATAAAAAAGCTGTTCTGGACACCAGTTATCTTTCTACAAAACAGAGCAGTTTGGCACACAGTCCTACTACCCTTACTCCACACACACAAGACTATCCAGACTGCAACTAGTCCAGATCATACATAGTCTCCTAGCACACCTGGATCTACAGAAGACCACCCTGGGTCATGAAGGACACAAAACGAGAGAAAACCCTTGTCCTCCCAAGTCTGTACTACGTAATCCTGTGGACCCAGCTCTTAGCTTGGGGCTCGGGTTACTTTTGTAGATCCAAACAGAACAAGATAGTGTGCAGAAACATTTTGCGTTTTTCCATCAAATAATATATTGCTTTAAAAAAATTAAATCCTAAGTGCCTGGTAGAAGGTAGAAACAGACTTGCTTCCCTATCTTTTTTTTATCCTTAAGAAGATAAATCTTTAAATGTTAGCTAGGTACCTCATTTCATCCGCTGATGCGGCTCAGAGGTTACCTTAATGTGAATTAAACAAATATCTGTAAGTATCTCTTTATAGATATCAGAATGATTCTATCATATTAAATAGTGATACCTAATCAAGTTGACAGAGATTGAGAGACTAAGTATAAATTCCACGTCATAGACTTGGCTGCTGTTTGGAAATTGATTCTGATCCATCAAAATTCGTATTTTCCCATAGAAGCAGATGCTGTGCTCTAAACTGGTAAGTGATGAGTATGTATTTGAAGTATTATTAAACATATGCCTCTATCATGTCATTTTATGCTTTCATGGGAGAAAGATTCAATTACAAAGCCTTTGCAGTACTTGGAATTATAGCTCTAGTTTTATATCATCTAAAAGCAAAACCATTTTTAAAAAGAAATCCATTTTACTGCCCAGGGTGCATTTTACACATATCCTTGCTTTTTACAGATCCTCAGGTCCATGCCAATTTTCATGATTAATCTTTATAAAAGCTTTTACTCATTTTGATGTATTTATTTTATTGATTTATATAGCAATTATTATCATGCCAACTTTGTTTCCACTTATCACATTAATGCCTTTTCATTAGTACTGCCCTTTGGTTAAGAACTGACTGCTCAGCCCTGCAATACTGGAGTGGGGGTGTGGGAGGGATATTTTTCCTGTTACTTTCTGATTACAACCTGATGGCAAATCTTCAGTGGCACATAAGGCACTACAGAGGCAGTTCTTGGGAGCCACCAGTATTTTAAGGATGGGTCATTTCTTACTAAGCTTGTTCTCCCTCCCGAGATCCAGTTCAACACCAGAATCACCAGATCTTGAGCTGACCATTAAAAATAACAAAAAAAAAAAAAAAAATCACTACACAGTCTTTTCAGCAGAGATTTTTGAGAGGAGGAAAA
>NW_008824229.1:643757-649700 GCF_000699105.1 Pygoscelis adeliae
ACTCAGTTTGATAACAAGATTGTGTGTTGGGGGAGAGTAGTTTCTCTGCCGACTCTTGGATTCCTTCCCAAGACATTTACAGGGAAGGTCGATCTGAATAACTAAGCCAGTCTTCTACTCACCTGGACCAAATGCTCATGCAAGTCACTGAGGACATGGCTTTTTCTGAGGCTCACAGATATGAGAACTGTAGATTTCCATCTGGCAGTGGAACAGTGATTCCATCTTTATGAGGCACTAAGTAAGTTTAAACAGATTTTTTGCGTATAGATTACTCCCAGGAGGGCATTACAGAGTGGGCAGCTGGTCCCACGTCAAACAGAAATTTAAGGCATGGGAAAAGAAGAGGGGAAGAAAAAGATATTACCACTGGCATGAGTCTTGCCTGCATCCACAGTCATCATCACCAGCTTTAGGTTAACACTTCTGGTGACAGTCTGAGCCTGAAGAGTGCCATAAAATCCTGAGATTAATGAAGGAAGCATTCTCACTCCAGAGGAGCTGCAGGCTGCAAAAGCATAGCTTTTCTTCTGCTCAGAACAGCTATTGCAGCAGGTGCAGACTACAGCCCGTGACTGCTCAGAGTCAGAGACTCTGGAAAGCCTGCTTCCTCCTTGGGACTGCCTCTGGATGAAAGGAGTAAAGGAAGGACAGCTGTCAGGTTCAGCTTCCAGTTCATCAGAAACCAAGATAACTTATAGCCTTCTCCCTCACATAAAGAAAGAATTAAGTGTAAAGTCAGCCTGAAGAAATGAAGGTATAACTCACTGATCCCTTGTCTGGCTGTGATCTATCTCCCTTTCATGGCAGCTTTTCAGCAATATGCCTCAAAAAAACATACCATGATACAGCCCACAGAAGGGGAAACTGAGGCACAATTGGCGTTATTTTAGGCTATTCAGACAGTGACAAAGATGGGAGAAGAATCCATCTCACATTGGACCAGTCCACTCCCTTCAACAGGTCAACAGTCTGTGGTTTAAACGACCAAGAAGTCTGCGTGTCCATAAATAAGCAAGTACTAAGTGTAATAGGAAGAAAACCTTCCATTATAACAAGCTGCAAGTAATGCCAAGGACATTTCACAAACTTGTTATAACTATCAGGATTTTCTAAAAGAAAAAGAAACCTCATGGAAACAAGATTATTTTTTGTGCCTTTTCTTAAAACCTTAACCACCCTACACTGTTTCTAAGCATTAACACGACTGTGCTCATCCAGCAACCCTTTCTCCTAGATGTACCCTTCATCCACGGTACTGAAGGCGGTCTCACACAACCACATATGCAGGTGAACCATAAACCCAAGTATAAATTGCAGTTCACACCGGAAGATTTTAGTCACTCATTCTGATGGGGCAAAAAACTTTCCAGAGCCAATAAAGCAAGTACATTTCACATCTGGCACACACCAGACTTATGAGTGACTTTGACAGAATGCTGCTGTGAGCAAAATGTGTTTCAGCACTGCATCTTTACCACGGGAATTACAGTGTTCTCATTAAGATGATAGAAATAAAGAACTGAGTGGTAATAAAGGAGAAAAACAGGAAAATAAAGTGTGGCATGATCCATTTCATAATAAAATGGCTAGTTTAATAGATATTCTTGGATAAATTCAAAAGGGATCTAGCTCATGCTCTTTCTTAACACGATGGGACCTTTGCCACAAGCTGAGATGGGATGAGATCCAGTCTAATACATGCACCACATGCAGCAAGGAGCTTCTGGTAGGAATCTAGGACTTTCCTGTCACTATTCAGAAAGTAAAATAGTTTTAATGTATAAATTGTTAATGCGTGTCCAGCTCTGCTATGGGATATTCAGCACATACACGTAGTAATGAACGCTTCTGCTGATTTAAGTTGCAGGATGACAGTAGAGAATAAAGAAGCTTTTAATAGGACAAGATCTGCCCTTCAGAAGCGAGTCCCTGAGCAAGCACAATCTGGGCAGCTTCTGTGCTCTAAAGCAGTAGAGCAGCAAGACAAGCAAATCATCCTTTTGGTAGTCCCCAACAAGATGATTATTTAGAAGGTAAAGAGTTCCTAGAACTCTTTCATAAATAACAAGTATTTTCCTTGCTTACCAGAAATCAACCTAATTCTTCTATCTCTACGCTTATCATATGTTTACAGACTTTTTTTTGCATGATCATACACTAGTTGGTAAGTAAAAGAGACTGAATTGAGCCTATAAATGGGAAGGATGTTCTTGTGGTTACATCAAGAATCAAGAGGGCTACTTTTATTCTGGTTCTGTTACAATTCACCACCTGAAGGTGGACAAGGGACAGACTCCAGCTGGATTCATTCAGTTTTTCTACTGTGAATTCGGAAAGCAGTGACAGCTAGCCACCACCGTGCCCCATGCCACAGAAAAGCCTATGAATAAATGGAACTTTAAACACAGTCCATGCCAGTGTGTAGTTACACTGTAATATAACCCAGGGCTCACAGGGTATCGCTAACGGCAGCCCCATGTCTGGGAGGAATACCATACGTAGCAGTATGCATCAGATTTGAGATATCCAGACTCCCTGGAACCAAAGGCTTAGTCCCCTAGCAGGATTAACACAGCCCTTCACCCTTGGAGACAGCATATAATTCTCTCATCAAAATGTTAACCAAGGAGCTCCTACAAAAACATCTCAGCTTAGCCTGTGATAATCAAAGTACAAGACTGGGAACATATTACCTCATTTTCCAGTCTGGGGGAAGACACAAAAAAACCCTTCCTCTGAATCACAGCCAAGGCAGCAGTACCTTTACCTGACCAATCTGTTTGCTATTTGCAGCAAATTACCCTTGAAACATCCAGTTTGTTCCAGAAAAACAGACTACCAAATAGCAGCACAGACTCCACTAGTGGAGGAGAAAATCTTACAGATGGACCAAAGAGATTTGCTGCTCAAAAATACCTGTTGTTTGAGCCTCTTATCCATCCCATGTCAAAACACTCTTAGTTCTGCACTTGTTAATGTGCAGATTTGGAAAAATATCTGATATCTTTTGGGGAAACTATGGAAGAGAAATTTAAGAGGAGGGTCCCAGGCATCTTTAAGAGCTCTCTTGCAAAGGTGATTTTTCAGAAAGGCTGCTGCCAGATTCACGTCACACCTTTAAAACCAAAAGCATATTTTCCCCAGGAGTCTTCCTCCTTCCCTTGCCAATTCATTTTATACAAGAGGCTGGCAGGTCCTGCCCAAAGCCGCTCTCCATCTCACTGTAGGTCATGCTGACGTCCCTCTCAACTCGCCTACCCACTTACAGATCACAGTGACCTGTCTGCAGACCATGTGTTACACAGGGAAGCAGCTACCAGTCCCCATGAAGCTTGTATCTGGGATCCATCAGTGTGCAACTTCAACATTGCAACGACGACTAATACCACAGGAGGGTGTAGGCTACAAACTCGCCCAAATATCTGCAGTTAATTTTATTATGGGTGAAACAGGCACCACCCATAAGAGGAGACAGAAAATATACACCCAACAGTCTGCCTGCTGATCCCTCGCCCGGCACTGGGTTGGGCCTCTCTCAACTGAGCTGCTGATTTTCCTGAAGGTTATAAGAACTTAATAATCCTTAAGACTTTAACCTCTGTCAGATTTGTTGTATTAGCCTATAAATACTGCCTTGAGATCAGCCAAGGGCTTTCAACACTTTTGTGATTGAAAATATCTAAGTAAACAGACAACAGGACTGCAAAACTTTCCAGTTTCTAGAGAAAACAAGCCAAAACCAGCACGCAGACAACTGAGGACTGAGGAGCACCCCAGTGCATGTGCAGGTCTGGCCCACATGAGCAGAAGTTAGTAGGAAGCTCTCCACGGGCTTTGTTCAGCGCTAGATTCAGCTGAGCACACTGCTTTCCAGTGTCACCCCTGGCTTCCCACCAGTCTTCCCCTCTTCTACTTTAACTGACAACTGTCTGAAGTTTTCAGGGGAGATGCTTCAACATTTGTGTGCTGTTAAAACGCGTAATAAAATGAGACTCAATGTCAGAGAGAGAGAAGGGGGAGGTTGTATTAAGATATATTCACTGATAATAGCTGTCAGATGAAAACACTGGAAAACACTTCAGTACGTAATTAAAAGACGGCATAAGACAGGAGGCACTACTGCCTGGCAAGATATCATTAAAACACACAAGCTTTGGTGGAGCTGAGCATACTTAACAAACAGGGAAGATCAATATGTACCACTTTTCCTCAGCTCTCCTCTGTTCTAATCATCCTCTTCAAAAGAAACCCTCATAAGCTAAAATTTAAAAGTGTATTACCTTCCCTCACCTTCTCTCATGCTATTTATTTTCTGAGAGCTGTTATTTAATAGGAAAGTTCAATATGACACAAGAATACAATGAAACCCCTCTGAAGCATCACAGCATCTGCACCTTCCTTCTGGAAGTGCACAATTTTCCTCAAGTTTCATCTACAGTACTAGAATTTTATAGAAAATGTGAAACAGGCAATTTAATTAAAGTTTGAAGAATTTCTTCCAGAAAGAGCTCAGGAAAGAGGCTTAACTATGCATCAAAATGGATGAAAAGCTTTGGTTTACCTCTTTTTTTACTAGCTTTCATATTTAGCTCTCAAAGACAAGTGTGATCTGATGCCTCTATCAGCACAAGAGAACGGTACCATAATTCAAGCTTCAAAATGCCATTCCTGCAAATCTCTTCTTGCCACAAAATGAGGAATGATGCCTTGCTCATGGACAACCTTACAGCCATGTGTCATCTCAACTACTTTATGCAATGCGAAGGTAAAGATCACCAGCACTATGCAATCATTTACAGCCATAAGAGTTGCCGTAACAGATCAGCCCAACGGCCTATCAAATCTAGTCCCCAAGACAGAAACCCATGCCAGAAAACATATCCAAAACTCATTTAAGAAGTCTTTCCATCAAACTCAGCAGGCTTTGAATTGAACTGCTTTAAAAAAAAAAAGTGAAAAAATAATAAAGCAACAACCCAAATTGACATTTATACCACCACACACCCACAAGCAATTGTGCTAGCATGAAGCAGCTAGAGATTGTTTTATGAGATTGATAGTCTTGGCTCTTTTATTCCAGTTCTTATAAACATTTGCTTAAAACATGTATGAGTCAGGAATGTGACTTCATTATCTAGATAGATACATGGTCATTCATAAGATTTTAATCACTTTTTTGACATTAAAATGTACTTTATCCCCTTACAATGAATTCTATGGGGTAATTACAGAATAAGCAAAAAAATGTTTTCTTATTACATGTGTTACTTTTCCATTTCATTGCTGTCATGCATTCTTCAGGGACCGTATGAAGAGGCAAAAGGGAACACCACGCTACTCATCAACTTTCACAAGTATTAAGTACTGCAGACTTACTGCTTAACTAAGCAAAAGCTAAGTTCTGTTGACTGTATCCCTCCAAGGTGTTACCTCTACCTTTCCTTATGACAACGTTCCTGAATTCGTATGCAAGGTAACTCTTCCTAATCCAGAAGTTACAATGTATTCACCAGCCTGCCCGAGGATCCCTACATCTGGTCAGCAAAATAACCGTTCCTTAACGACTCGGTTACTAATTTGCCTTCTAAGAAAGGGATCCTTTGCAGGAGGAAGCCTCTGCTTTAGGTACTTAGCAAAGGGATCACACCGGTCTCAAACGTGGGGAAAAAAGGTGTGGTGCTTACGGTGGCGACCAATAAGCAATACCTGCACAATGTAAAAACCGAGGAGTCATTCTGGTCTCTTTTCCTAAGAAGTCTTTTAAGATTATTTTAGCAAGAGGCGTGCCAAATCCGCTTAGTTCCCCGCTACCTGCGACCGACAGGAAAGCCGGCGCTGGATGAAGGGAGCCGCGGTGCACCGGCTTTTCGCAGGCAGGCGGGCAGCCCCCGACGACGGCACCGGAGCCGGGAGAGGACCCCGGGACGCCGCCGCCCGCGG
>NW_008824229.1:650220-657747 GCF_000699105.1 Pygoscelis adeliae
TGGCTTCTGCCGTAATTAGGGGGAGAAGAGATAGAGGGGGAAAGAAAGAGCCCTGACAGGCGCCTCCGGTACAGCCGCACCGGCACCGCGCCCGGCCCGGCGGCTTCACCCTTGAGTAGCGCTGATGGAGACGGAGCGCTGGAGACCTCGAGCGAGGCCTGGTCCCCACCAGCCCCACCGAGGGCTCCCCCACCACGCTAACCCACGCGAGGCAGCCAAAGGTAGCTATGGGGACCGCCGCTGTACTGCTGCGCAGCCTCACAGGAAGTTGTACACAAAAGTTTTTACAGAGCCATACGCCCAGAGCATCTGTACAGTCTCTGCAGGCCACGAAGTCCCAGGCAGCAGGTCTGGGTCAACTCAAGTCACTGAAGGGTCTCAGGAGAAGGGAGATCTATACCAAGGGAGACATGCTCTCTCAGAGGAGAGAGGAACATGGGTTGTCAAGGAAAACAGGTACGGAGTGGAAACAGAGCAGTAGTTATAAAAACCCTCAGCACAGCAGCTTGGAAAATCATGCAGAGTTTGCTTCAATTCTGAAATTCCTAGCAGATGACATGGAGACCATGGACAAGTCTTCATGACACAACTGTTAACTCCAGCCAACAGTCACTGCAGAGACTAGAAAAAAAAACTTTGCACCAGGAAACACATCCTTATGTACCAACTGCATATATGATTTGTTGATTTGTACAAAAGCCAGCAGCGGTTATATCCTATATTGTTTTGGGGGACATAGACCCCTCCTGGGGCTGAGGCCACCAGTGTCACCATCAGAGAGGTCTTCTGCAAACCTTTTCACTGCCCTAAGCATGCTTTGGTATCAACTGCTTTATCACACATTTCAACACAGAACTATGCTCAGCAGCCATGAATATTTTCCATTTCACAAAAACAATTTCCAGAGAAACCAAACCCAAGAAGTCTCCCACAAACAGCCCCATTTGCACAGTACCTTTCAGGCATACGGAGCACGTTACGAGCTACAAGAATTACTATTGTTTGAGGCCATTATATCTGATTTTTTTAAGGTTACTTGCAGCCCTCAAGATGCTTCTAATGTGCTCCTGGAGCAATAGGGGAGCCTACCAGCAGCTTATTTAACCATTATACATTCCCATAGGTAGTAATGAGAAGCTGAGCTCAGTGCTGTAGGTAGTTGCCCAAGTTGTATTTTAATAGCTAGAAGTGCAAATACTTTAAGTAATTTGCTTGTGTTAACTTTCTTCCTATCAAAAGAGCAAGAGATTAATTCTGTTTTTTTTCCAGAAAAAAAACCCACCCAATTTGATTCAGAACATTTAACTTGTAAAGTAAAAAACAAACTGGAAGAACAAGCCAGCCATATAATCAGGCTTCTACATTCAAAAGCAGAGGAAAAAGTCGCCTTAGAAACTGCCTGCTCACTCAGGTCAGAGCTGCAGTCCTTTGCTCATTCTGCAGCTCTCAAAGGTCACCACGAAAGCCCAGGACAGCAGGGAACAAGATGGCGCACCCCAAAGGGCTGACCCCCAGGAAGTCCAGAGCCCACTGACACTGATGCAGGTTAACTTTGTTTTCAGCTTGATATGGGTTATACTGCCAGCAAGGTTTAAGTTACATACTCATGTGTTAACAGGATCAGACCCCAAATCACAGTGGCAACAGGTAAAGAGAGATGAGGTAATATGGCATCAGTGAAAGAACAATTAGCATCATAAGGCACAACACCCCAGCTGCCTACCTGTTGTCCACTGTGTGGTTTTATGAACCCAAGGAAGAGGAACAAGTTGCCCTGGTTGCATTTTGTTTAACCTCGGGCCCAATCCTAAAAGACTTCATTTCAGACAATACTCCCATTGACTTCAGTGGGAGTTCTGCCAGAAAAGAAATGGCAGGATGATGGATCTGACAAATAATTCACTTGACGAACAGCATTATTTGGCATATACATTATTCTATGAATAGCATCTAATCAGTCCTGTGCAAGGGCCTGAGGCGTTTAATTCAGTGGGATTTTTGCCATCGTTTTCAGCGGGTGGCAAGTTCAAATCCCAAATGGCTAATCCTTTTTCTATCATGACTTATTTTAGTGCCTCATCTTTATATGATGGGTGTTCTTTTCCTCACCTGTCTTTTTCTGGCTATGTTAAAAAATACAAATAAGCAACCTGACTTAATTGGTCCTCATATTGTTAGTAGAGGACAGTCCATTACATTACTGTTACCTCCAGTTCCCCTTTACTGTATCACCAGTTCCCCTCCTCTGTTCAAAATACTGCTAAGGAACCTGAATTATACATGTACACAAATACAACAGAAAACTCAGTGTCAGTGAACTGGAATGTCCATATATGTAATACTGGTTACTTCAATACATAAGGAAACATTTATATTTCTAATGGTTTTGTAATAAATATATTGAGAAGCATGAATTAAAGATGGCCTGTTATGTTTTTCAGGCTGGAGCCTGAATTTTTTTCCCCTCTGCAAAAAAATATGTAGAACCCACACACACTGTTCAGATGTAGGTTTTTGTCACTGATTGCATTTTTTCCCTTTTTTTTTTAAAGGTAGTGCAGATAGGAGAAAGGGAAAAGTTTGAGGGTAATTTAGAAAATGGGCATTTCTTTATCACTAACATGTCTGAATATATTTAAATATGCCTTTTTAGTTAAAAGAAATTTTTTAGAACATGCTGCTTGGAATCACCCGTAACAATAAGATGGTCTTTATCACCTTCAGTAGTTACAGGTGATGTGCATGCACACACACTCACATAGCCCACAGCTACATGCTGGCCTCCCTGACAGCCCTGCATCTTTGAGCTGACACTTAACTATCACATCTCTTTCCTGACACTACTTTGGTGACAAATTATAACCTTATGGCACCAATGAGCATGCAAGATTGCTACTGAAGCCCACCGAAGTGTAAAGTAACAGGCACCTTAGGTGTTTCCCCCTACAAAATGCTGATCAGACCCGGCGTCGTGTTTGGGCACGACTGACTTCCCGGAGGACTGAGAACACATACTACAGGCAGAATAGAGTGGACCCCAAGTAATTTAGGCCCTATTTCTCCAAAACACGTGCTCCACATAGAGCAGGGCAGTCAGATTGACTTTAGTGGAGGTAGTCAGGTGCTTAATGGCAAACACATGCCTAAGTGCTTTGCTGGAAGAGGGCTACAGATAACAGAAGAGCCATTTAACCAATTATTTTACATGGCATTCTACCACACTTCAGCAATTTGCTTGGAACAATCACAGTTTACCTTGTCAACAGGTGTCTTGTTGTTTTAACAAATGATTATTTATTAACCATGCATCACTGAGAACTGTATCAGTACTTCTTCCAATGAATAGCAATATAAATCTGCCCAAACAATCTGCTCAGTCTTAATCCTGCTAAAGTGACCACAATACTCAGCATGAGCTTTGGATGTGTAAGAAAAGGCGGGATCAGGCCTAGAAACAGGGTTTTGTATGTCTGTTGTCTCAGCCCTTCTCTTGTTGAATATAGCTGGAGCTTTGCCAGCAATTTAAATGGAAGCTGGACTAATTCCCTTATGTTTAAGATAAACTAATCTCCAACACTGGACTTTCCACCAATGGGGCTTAATGGGCACGAGGTCTGCTCTTGCCAATTCAGCTGCCAGAGTGAAGCCTTACTGTGTCTCAGCCATTCCAGGAAAGCTAGTAATCTAGTCTTTAAAGCCTTATTTTATCTTTAGAGGTCCGATTTTCCAAGGTACATGTTTCACTGAAGCACCTGAGGAACTCAGCTGACTACTCAGAAGTAAAATTAAGGGACCTGTTTAAGTCACTGGAATGAGCCCAAACCACAAGATGATTTTCATTTAAAAACACTTAATTAGCCTCAAAAGAAATGCAAAATCCTGTCCAGAAGAATCTGTAATTAAGACAAGTTTCTTTTTTCAGGTTTTTATAATTTTCAGTTTTTTTCTTCTTTTAAGAAAAAGTTAAATCTATTTTCTGAAGACTACTATATTTCAAGTCAGAGCAAACTTTAAAGCTGAGTATGAAGTTTTAAATATAGATTTTAATAGTAAAAAAGTCATGCATGAAATATTCATAACTACGCCAAGACTAAAAAGCACTGCTAGAAAATTATTTCTGGTAACTTTACCCAAAGTTTTCTCATCCTGTTAAAGTGATGAACACTATGAAACTAGTAGAAAAATTACCAGCATAAGTCTATCGTTCTTTTTTGTGTAGAGATCCCATTTCCTTGTCTTCTCATTCACTCAAAGTACTGAGCACAAGGAGAATAAGTATGCTGCCATACCATGAATTTTTTCCTGCGCTGTATATACTCCACATGGAAAAAATGTGTGCAGACCTTTTTCTTGGTCAGAATGCAGTATTCCTGTGCTGCCTCATTATTTCATGGGTATTTTTCAGTTTACCAGTCAGACCTATTCAAATGCACAGTTTAAAAGTGCCTGTTGTATTTTTTTTCTGAGAAAAAGAAAAAATCATGCCTGAAAGGCACAGCTGTTAACTACACCATAACACTCATTTTTTAAAAAATTATTAGACCACCAACCAAAGATCTGTGAAATACATACAATTGGTGCAACAACCCAGCAAATCAGGACAGCCACTAGTTAAGAGAAAACATCCTATAGACAATGCTGAAGTGACTTCTACTTCATCATTTTCTATTTTCTTTTAACAGTGTGAGAACAATTATTTTGGTTCAGACCAAAAATCCTTTAGCCCATTGACTTGTCTCCTCTGGCAGAGATCAGACTTACTGTGCTTATTTAGAGATTACACCATGTGCAACATATCAGAGTTCTCTCTCTCTAGATCACAATTTCAAATCATACCCTGGCCACCAGAGACTGCTATGTATTTTCTCTGACATCAGCTGAGAACATCAGTCTAATCCCCAGAAGAGCAGCTTTTTTTTTGTCATAAAAAGATTGCCCCAAGAAATAGGCATCTTAAAATCTCACTGGAGATGTAAGGGAGGAAAAGGCACACAGACTTTTCTTACTCAGAAATACAGCATCTCCCAGAGCTGATAACTGACACGATGCATGAGGAACATGACGTGAAGGTGACTGCATGGTAACAAACAGTTTTCCCATCTCAGTAATACCAGCTCGTTCTGTTTGAATTCTTCTTCCTAAAGCTTCCTGGTCACTGAGCAGCTGAGAAGATGAATATAACTCTTTGCCCTTATCTGCATGGCTCAGCATACAAATTAATCTAACTGGGACAAGCAAGAAGGTTCTGAACTTACTCGTGTGAGAAGCTGCCACATAGCCCAAGGGAAATCAAGTAGATAACAAGGAGTAAGGGTTGCATAATGTAAGCAGAAGTATCTAGCTCTAGTTTCACATACCTCAAAAGACTAATAATGGAAATAGGTTTCATATTAAAGAAGTCAGTAACTTACTGTGCACCCTTTAGAAGTTCCTCCTCCCACCATAAGAGTAATATCACAGTCAACACCAAGAATTCACAGCTGGTTCCACAAACACCAGCATCAAACTCAGAGCACTAAGGATTATAGTATAGGGACATCCCATCTGCCTGTAAGGGAACAGTTCAGCTCTGAAAATAACATAGCACAGCAGCAAACCTGCAGCTAATAAGTGACTGTCCGAGGGCTGCTGTCCTAAGCCCTGTAGTGGTCTTAGCCTGGGTCAGCAATAGCTTGAGATTCTCTGCCTTGCCTTTCCCACAGGGTGCAGGCAGGCCCAGAGAGGCAACCAGACAGATGCCTCATTAGCAGGAGCCTACTGACATTGTAAGGATGTCTGTCACTGCCATTCAGTTCTTGGTGGAGCACTTCCGAGTACCACATTCTCTTAAAACATTGAACTTCATAAAAATACGCTCCTAAGAGAACATTTATAGAAAGTAATTTTTTGCTCTCCAGAATGCTCCAACAGTCTAGATGCGCAGGACAGAGGGATATGTGGACTCTACTGCAGGTTGTGACAGAGCATACATACTCCGTCAAGCAGTTGTAATGCAAAGCAGCCACCCCCCTACCTCCCACAAAATTTGTGCTTAGGGCTTCCATAGTGACAGATGTACAGCATCCCATTTAAAGTGCCAGATTTAACCTTAAAAACATGCATCAAAAGCTGCCTGTAATTTCTGATAACCTTACAAGAACTCCTGGCTGTTTCCTCCCTGACAGGTAAAAATCACATGTTGGACTTTGTTAATTGAAATTGTTAATGAATTCAAAAGAGCTTCTAAAAATTCAATCTGTTCTTCTTGGGCAATAGTGCCCTTATTCAAAGGTTTATGGTACAGAACAGGTTCATTTTCCAAAAGTACTATTTCATAAAAAATTAAAAAGGTGACATAATACTTAGAATAGAAGTGTGAATACCATCATTATGATACTTGTAATAACTTTTTCTAGCAGGACAATGGCCCAACTTTCATCTGTCTAGCTGGGCACTCAGAAAAAATGATTTTTAACTATGTGTCAGAATTTGAAGTTAATTAAAACTAATTGCCCACTGTACTGTAAGTGATGCCAGTGCATTTTCAAATAGTTCTGTTTCCATGGGATGACTTACTTAACACTGTTGTCTCTCATTGACTGAATTCTGGGTTTGCCTTAATTGTATTGTTCAAGTTGTTTATCTTTCCTTTTTGCCTTGCAACTGTACATGAAAGGTCATAAATAGCACAGTTCATAACTAAGATTGACACTTCAACAGGAGAAAAAGCATCCTGGAATATAAACTAGTTTATCAAAATAAATGAACTCCTCTGACATCTCACATTACTGTTCCCACTAGCCACCATTTTCTGTCCTCAGAATACTTGTTTGTATTCAGCTTTATAGCAAAACTTTGTAGCTCAGAACTACTGTGCTTCTTAGCTGGTACAGCAGCATTTATCATCTTTACCATATGGGTGTGAAGTAAAGTAAATCTCTTTAATGAGAACAAACATACAACCAGAAAACATATTGCTGCTACTCCCACACATCACTAGCATATTTGCAGACCTTTTAAACTTTTTGTGTGTCCAGAGTGCAAGTGTCCACATGCTGGATCACATAAAATGGTAGTACCTCCTCCCTTCATGGGGAGGGTATGAAGGATGAGATCCCAGGGTTAAATAAGGGCAAACATACCCAGGCACAAGCTTCTGCAGCTGTCCTCCAGCAAGAGGGGCTGGAGGACTGCAGCAGCAGATGGGGATTATGTCTGGAAGGAGTACAGGAAAGGGAGGAGGAGAGGGCTCTGGATTTCTAGCATGACACAGGTTGAGTCTAGTGAAAAATCATGACCCTTCCTGCAACTATGACAAAAGCAGGCTGGTTGCCACCACATTCATGTATGGCATGGCAGGTTCACTTCACCTGCTCACATTAGCTTATGGATTAACACATGTGCCTTCAACTCCTAACTTCCCCCATCCGACACCTGCAAAGGGTGCTAGGACCAAATTTCTAAGGCTGCTGCCAGCCTCATGGCATCCCACCTGCAAACCCTGATGTTGGTGGTAATGCAGGTTCCCATGGGAAGCCCTTGCCATGG
>NW_008824229.1:657797-667628 GCF_000699105.1 Pygoscelis adeliae
AGGGGACCCAAAACTACACCTGTGTGAAGTTTACCAAGCAGCCAGCATGCAGCACATGCCCTTGATTGAAGCATGCTCCCATCAGCACACAGAGCACCATAAGCACCAACAACCAGTAGGGAGTCTGAGTAGGTCCTGAAGATTAACTTCTGTTGTTATAGAAAAGGTATTATAGGGGACCAGCTACTGTATAACTATATTTTCTAGCCTAAGAACGTGCCTTCAAACTTATTTAACACACACAAACTTGCCTAATTCCCTGAAGTCAAATCCTGCCCAA
This sequence comes from Pygoscelis adeliae, assembly GCF_000699105.1. Lineage (NCBI taxonomy): Eukaryota > Metazoa > Chordata > Aves > Sphenisciformes > Spheniscidae > Pygoscelis > Pygoscelis adeliae. The sequence continues at coordinate 658,078 of NW_008824229.1, forward strand.
ACCCATCCTAACTGCCAAGAATCCTACCCAAGCTCAGCTCCACAGAGCAGGTGATGGTCAAATGAGACAGGCAACTCGCTCTGTGGACAGCCATCAGCTTGCCTTACACTTTTGGGTAAGAGCCTCTGCACAGCTACTCAGCACAAGTCATCCAAAAGACTTGCATAGAGACCCACTGGGTATATGAGCTGCTGTAGGGGAGAATTGTGTTAAAAAATGCTGGCACAGAGATAGACCATCATTTACCAGTAAAATCTGCAGTGGAGAGAGGAACAAACTGACAGACATGAAAAAAGCACCACATTAAACTAAGTCCAACTTCCAGATGTTAGATCCATACTATACTCCTAGTCCACTTCATAATGAAGGGCAACAACAGCTTGATAGCCTGGAGGCTGGAACAGCCATAGCAGAACAGGCACAAGTCACTGCTGAAATATGCCTGGGAAGTTTGCCTATGCAATTTGAAACACATTTATTTAAAATATGCTATTCATAAAAAATACATGTTGAAAAGAGCTTTGTCTAATTGGCATTCAATGTTGTCAGTTTTAGACAAACACCCTTGCTAAAGATCTCAGTGCTGAAGAGGCTATGATAAACATTTCCAATAGGAGAATTCTGAAGAAAACCGCACTTCAAGAAAACTGTGAAAAGCTTCCTGGTTCTGCGATGCTGGGGCAAGTCCACTGTCCTCAGTTTCCCTCTGGTTCAGCAACTGCCCGATGCATTCACTCCACATGGACTTCTAGAGGCATCCCTCAGAGCAAGAGCTGGAAATTGTGGAATCAGGCAGGTCTCTTACATAAGTTGGCCTGCAGGATCTTTGTTAGGGCAAATGCTCAACACCTTTGCAAACTGAGCAAGTGTGATACAGAATCAGAAAAATAAAAAAGCAGCACACTGGGCTACATTTTAATGTACATTACATGTTAGATGTACCACTGCATTTTTTAACAACTATATTTAAAAACCAATTTCTTTAGGTTAAATATTGAAAGTCATCTTTTGCTGTTTTGTCTTACACCATAAAGTGGCTTGTAGATCTAATGCAAGAAGAAATCCTGGAGCTGTGTTTTTCACAGTGAGAGAACTTGAATGCAATGGCTCAGTTAAATCTGTGTGTCAGTGCAAACTTTTCCCTGATGGTTTTGTTCACGAGTACCACAGCAATCGCTGCAATTCTTCACATAAGTGACAGAGGAGAATTTGACCCCTTAGCTCCAGTCCTACTGTGGGACCAACTCTTATCAAAGTCCACTGATTTCAGTAAAATTTTGTTCCCCTATTGCAACAGGTCTACATTAATGGTTCTTGCCAGCGGATCAGCAGTTTAAATTGCAATTCATTTGGGCAGGCATCTCTGCAGCTTCTTAGTGACACAAGCTTCATGGTGCTTCCATTAACAGAGGATGTAACAAGCAATGACAAAACACCTCTGCTTGGAGGTCAGTCTGCTGCCACCCGTCCCTCACCACACCTCCTCCCACAGCACACACCACTCTCCAGGATGCTGAGCAGATCCTGGATTCATCTGCTAGACACTGAATTTTTCATGCACGACTGTAATCTCTCTTCTCCAAGAGACTGCAGGAAAAGCAGATGAGCCCTGAGCAAGTATAAATTAATGCTGACATTTGCTGGAATAATGTACTCTTGAGCCTCCACATCTATGATGCCAACAGATGCTGCTGGTGGCATGAGTTTATATGCATCTTTCTGCTAAATCAGAGCATCATCTGCACAAATCAAGCACTTGGGAGACTTCATGAGATTTGTAATGGTCCCTGGAGGACTCCAGGTCCATAGAGCCATAGCTTGATTCTTAGCCATCTATTCTCACTGACTGCTGGGATTTCTTACAGGCAATTTTTAGTGACATAACTGAGGATAAATCCCACCCATATTTCACAAGGTAACAGGTGAGCTTTGTTTGACTTTGAAGTACAGATTACTCAGTGGTGATAGTACTACGTATTATACACAGCTCATTTTCTTCCTTCAAATACAAGTCGAGGGCTGGTTATAAGTGGTTTTCTGCCCTGCACAGTAGATCTCGAACAAATGTGGGCCCCAAGATGTGACGCCTGCCCTCCTCAAGTTCTTCACATGGTTGAAGAGTTGAATGAATCAGGATTTGTCTACCTAGTGGCAACCATGTGCCTGATCCAAGACTCCTCAAAAACAGTGCCAAGCTCCTGTGACCCCAACGAGCTTTGGGACATGTCTGCTGTAGCCTGCTGCTCCTGTACACGTCTCACCTCTGACCATGCAAAGACAAGGGCTTGTGCCATGCTGTAACTCACAAGGATGACACCCACTTTCTGCTCTGTTTTCAGACTGACCCTTTGGGGAAAAATCTACAGGAACCTTTGGTCTCCAAGGCAGCAGTTCCAGCTCACAGGGAGGACCACCACCAAGCAATGTGTTAGCCACAGCTCTCCTCATTGACTGCAGTGGCACTATGTGTGAAGTCAGCATGCAAGAATTTAGCCCTTTAAATTATGAGTTTAAGAAATCATTTAGCAAAACAAAGCCTTAAAAGTCAGTCAACTAGATACTAGGACCTAGCATATAATCACCACCAGAATTTGCACTTAAAGATCTTGATATGTGGCAAGCTTCTTTGTGAAGGAAAAGGCAGAGAGTGAGATTTTTTTTTAGCTCTGATACGCCAGTTAAGCTGTGGCATGCTTCATTCGCTAAAATGGAATATAATATGTCTTTGTATTGAATTATACTTGGGTTGGTTATTAAATGAAAACTATTATTCCATTACAGCCATAAAAAATGGAAATGCTGCATATGGCTGTATGCAATCCATTAACTAGCTTATGGAGCCAAAGACCCTTCAGAGACCATTACAAATCCATCTGATGTCCCTCTCTGCCAGATTTTACACACTCATATCTGCACTAGATGCAAGAAGCATAAGACTGTATAGAATCACTATTAATCAGGCTTTATACAGTTTGTGCCAACAAAGAATATTCTGAGCTCAAACTTATTCCTCGTGTATTGTTTTCAGATAAGTATGTGATGCACAGAGAAAAACCTAACTATTCTAGTCAAAGTACATCATGTTAAAGAGTATTCACAGACAGCTGATTTGCATCAATGTCCACCTTAACTTGCCTCTTGCAAGGCAATAGTTAACCTAATACAGCTCTGCTTTGGAAGGAAAAAAACCTGCACCTTTGGGATATTTTCAAAGGCACGAAGTGGGAATAGACAGGGGAGTTGCCTTAGTTGACTAACAGGCCTTTGAAAATCTTTCCCAATACTCCTTCTGGTATATGAACTTTTTTATGAAGCATGCCATTTTTCATGTGCAGAACCTTTAATACTGGAATTATTTACAATGATTCAGCATGATCACTTGTTTTTGCAGTATTCTTTGAAACAATCTGATCATCCAGCTATGAGTCTGCATGGATTGTGTTAAAAAAGGTCATGTTTATAGTGTGAAATTGACCTTTTGTAATTTCCTTAATATCATCTGATGTGGGAGGGCAGCTTGGATTTAAAATGACACAAAGAAAATTACTCAAAAAAGATACTAGTTAAAAGCAAAAGTTTGATCCAAGTTTCAACTAGGAATGTTTTGCTACCCAAAATGATTCTTTCCTCATGTTTTTATTTTGCTAAGAGAATTTTCCAAGCTGTTTGATACAATCAGTTCTCTCCTTTCTCAATTATCCATTATGCACTCACCAACTCATGTAAATACTCAGAAATTTTTATCTGGAAATGGTTATCACAGAATGAGATCTTAGCTACCTGTGACCTGCAGGGACAGATTGACAGGACTCGGGAACGTGTGACACAGAAGCTACACAGAAAACGGTTTGTCACCAAAAGGGGGGAAAATGCTCCGATGAGTTGCAAGTAACCAGATGTTTTGTACAGAGCGGCATTCAGATAAGGACAAGCACAGAGAAGGAACACCCTTTTAAAGGTGAGATGGGGAAACCAGATCTCATTGTCACCATTCAAGATACCTCTGACCATCTATTTTCTGATGTTCAGAGGCCCTTTCTTACTAACATCTAAAAGGGAGAGAAATGCAGAAAACGGACACGAGGGAGAACGAAGTAAAAATTGTGAGGTGCTTGGAGAGAAAAATAGCATCTACATCTTTCATTGCCAGAGCTTTCAAATATGTCTTTACTTAAGACAGACAAAATCCTATGTAGTTAGTACATTTTCTGGCAATATAGTGAAAGCTGATGTACTAAAAATGCATGACTCATGCAGGCTGTTACATTTCATTTCCTCCTGAGTAAAGATGACTGCTGTCGTCTTTGTCTTAGGGCCAACATTTTGGATAATCTACCTTTGACAGTTACAGCCCTAAGCAAGTTGAGATTTCTTTCTGGGACAGTTCCCAACCCCTCTTCCAAACAAACACAAATACAAAAAGCTGATGGGATTCCTCAAAAGCATGAGGTGGCTATGCAATGGGTGTGGGCTTCCTTAGCAAGACAGTAAATCATTATCAAATTAGCTGATCTGAATCACTACCACCATGCACACAGGGATCCACAGGTGAGCTGTGACAACAAAACATCTTTTTGGCAAGCCTGTTACAATCTCTCATAGCCCAGCACAGAAGTCAAGACAGCCCCACCTCCAAAATATCCAATCTACCTTACAGGAATGAGCTCCAAACTACAGAAGACAGGAACCCAAGGGCTTTTTTTTTTTCCTATTTTTGTTGACCTATTACCAGGGGCAGCATTTTTTCCAAGTTACACTGCACTCTGCCACCAGGAATTTTCCTGTGGACTTATTTCTTCATTCAGTAAATTCATTCAGAAGAGCTGAGAGCAGATGCTTACACAGAGGTGATAGAGGAGGGAAACCTGCCCAACTTGGCAGTGTCTAAGAGCATCTGGTAGCAATAACACATCAGGGATTGCTATCTGACTTAAAGAGACTCTCTTCCTAATGCAACAGTCTTCTACAGAAAACCATTCCCACGACTGGCTACGAGAACTTGACAAATTCCTTTTCTTTCTACTTTTCCCCCTATCTTCAATACCATGTCAAGCTCATGGCCAAAAGGGATCCTCCTTTCTGTTCCTCATAGGTGAAATACATCAATGGGGCACTTGCTTTTTTTTCTCTCAGCACCAGTGGTTTTGAAGAAAGGAGAACAATGATAGGAGATAGGAGAGATGAAGAATCAGAGCAGCCTGGAAAACTACCTGGAAAATGTGCTTGAGGGAAACATCTTGCTGGAAACAGGAATGAGAGATAATCCACATTGCTAACTTATGTTCACAGCAGATGTGCTCTTTCTAGGCACATTTAAGGTTCTTCTGATATCTGATCAGTTCAGGCTCCCAAGCCCCTTCCCTAGGAACTCTTGAAAAATCTAGATGTATTTTTTAATGCCCAGGCTAAAAATCCAGTGAGCTGCAATCATACCCACTCCAAATTCTTTTAATAGATGAATTTGTTTTAACAGGAGAATTCAACTCTATTGATACCTCAGTTCACCCATGAGAATAGGCATGCAAGCTGCACTTTTTCCAGGACAAGGGTATTCTTTATGTCAAGCTGCCTGCACTGAATCTTTTTTCCTAGTTTTATTTCCTTTCCAGAAAGACTTCTTCCTCCCAGTACTTGTTTCATAACAAGAGAAAGATAAAAGTATACAGAAATTTGCAATCAGGACTTCCACAGCTGTTCACTGCAGCAGGGAAATCATACAAATGACTCCCTCCTGTGTCCCTTGCTATATCATCATAAATCTGCATACCCATTTCCCCTGGCACGAGAACAGCAGAGTTTACTGAAACTGCCAGAGCAAAGAGAACCAGCTCTCATCTTTATTACTCTCCAACTGCAAGAAAGGAAAACTGCTTTGGTAGAGCAAAGAGGGTTTGGAGGTCTCTTTGCATAGGGCCAGGCAACTGTGGAATTGCAATTAGCTGTCAGAAATGGGCACACAAGGGCTGCTTCTGGTTTTCAGGTAATTGCCCTCTTCAGAGGGAGCCTCGCTCTGTAGGAAGCACCCTGCAGAAAAAGGCACTGTCACTAATTTAGACTTCCACCTGAAAAAGGGTAGGAATTCCACATGAAATGTAAGATTTCAGCAAGTTGGGCCAAAGCTCCAGGGGGAGGTAAAAGTTCAAATAGAAGCATAAAACTTGCTATCAAAAGGCAAAGCCAGTTCAAAGTATTTCATATGCAGAAAAAATTCAAGCGGTAAAAAACTTGGATCTTCTAAGGACCACAATCCTCTTTCAATTATGGCAGCAACTGGAGAAGGATGCATTTACCCCTTAACACTTCTTGACTAACCTAATCATTTGAATCAGACTTTTAGGAGGGTAGTTTCTCCATGTAGTAACCAGTCTGGCCTCAGCTATCAATCCACTTCACTGCCAGCTGCATAATAGAGTCTATAACAACAGAAGCAGAACTGGACTAGAGTCAAGGCTCTTGGTACTATAAACTTCACATTTTAAACATGGTATTTTACTGCTATTTAGTCATTTAAAAGAAAATAGATTTTTTTCCATTTTTTAAAAACTGAATATCAGTATCTCTAGTTGAATGCTATGCATGAGTTCTTGAGCATCTCCCATTTAGATAACACCAGTGATTTCTATTTGTTTCTTTTTACCTTTTTTGTAGTTACAACAAAATAAACCTTTCCTTTCAAAAGCCAGACCTTCCTTCCAGATGACAAAAAACTGTAGCTAATGAACTGAAAATGATATACAAGAAAAGCCACCTCCATTCAGAAGAGTTATTCCAATCATTGGTTGATGAAAGGCATTCTGATAGAGTTAAGTTTTGCATTAGAAATAAGAAAATAGAATTTCTGCTAATAAAAAGACAGTTCTCAAATAATGACCATTAATTTCAGCAAGAAATTTGCTTAACAATGCTTTACGTTAGCAGCATAGCTATGTAATTTCCCCATTAGATCTAGTAAGTCCTTCTGTGGGCACCAAGATGATATAAAACACGATACACAAATAAATCAGAAAAAAAAGAATTACCAAATACTTATTTTCATAATTTCTCCAGGGACATTGAGATTTCTCATTAAAAGAGGGCCTGGTTGCAAAGAACAAATCCATAGAACAAATTAATATATTGTTGATCAAACATGTGGAATATATACAGCAAGATTATAAATACGGATTTTATGCATCACTATACAGAATATGCAATGAAATCTCTGCTTCCCACAAATGTAACAAAGGAATAAACATGTTGCAGGAATGGATTTATTGCACAAAGTTCCACATTCAAGAGGTCTCCAGAGCAGTATTATATGCTAGATACACTCTGATTGATAGCAGCTTCCTGAATACAGGCCCCTTTATCCCCTAACATATTTCACTATCAAAGCTACAAATGATTTTTTTTCCTGTTTGTCTTTTTCTTCCGTTCACTGACAGTTAAAACATTTCTAAAGAATGTCAGGAAGTTTCTGAAAACCCTTTTTAATATTAAAAAGGTTATACTTTCATAGATTTCTAAGACATCCTTGCTCATGAAGTGTACTCTGACTCCATCCACTAGTAAAGGAATCCCACACAATGGGAGAAACCTAAACGCTGTCTTTTGAAAACTGGGTTGTGTGCAAGGAATCACAGAACAGCTTCTAGTCCAACACCCATTAAAAGTCATGGGAATTTCTTCACCAAGTCCCACAATCTCCAGATCATCCCATTTTCCTTAAAAGAAAGGCATTGGGGGTTGCCACTTCATAGAAAGTTGCATAGCGTTCATCTTTTCCTAAGAAGGGTATGTCCCCCTGCAACTCTGGCTGAACCTTACCTGAGTTTCTGAAAGAACCCTGTTCCCACAGAACCACTGGGAAAAATGGCAAGAAACAGATGATCAGTACTGTGCCACTGTTTTTAAAGCAAATCTCCCTTTTGAAACTGATGACACACAGTAAGTCATTGTTATCTGAATGGGGTTTTATTATGGGTTTTGTATTGTTATTTTCATCCGTTTGTCACATATTTGAAGCTTTGCTAAAAAAAAAAAAAATCAATCTGTAATGCACCTTTAACGATAACATGAGCTCATTTATTAACGTAAAAATTAAAATCTGTATCTAACATAAAAATAAAACCTGCATATATGCTCATTGAGGACCCCGTTACTGGCTTTGAAACCACTATCCCTATTTGCAAGGCTGAGCATAAATCCTCTCAGCTGCAGAACTGGAGCCTACAGAGTGGACAAATATACTGCATAGTGGCTTCCAGACACATTGTACCAATTTATTCACAAGTCCAAAGCAAAATCTGTTCTAATTGCATTGAATCAGCCTCACTTCCTTTGAAGACACCAGTTTTATGTCAAACCCTGGTAACTGAACATCATTTGTTTGTATTGAAATGAAGTGCTAACTAGTACATCTCCTGTTAAAGAAAGAGTGGCATTGAGTAATTCTAATCAGTTCCTTTATGAGAAAGTCTGTTTCCCTTCTGCCTATGTTTGCTGTCTGCATGCTAATTCATTCTTGCTTAAACATGCAATGCTGTCACCACTTATCCAAGTAAATCTGGATTTTTTTTTTTAAACCACATTAAGACAGGTGTAGTAAATGATTTATACATCTGGATTACATTGTTCCTGATAGAGACATACATACATATAAATACCCTCATGAGTCAGTGTAAAACATGTACTTGCTTTTTTAACTACACTGTACATTTACTTATTTCCTGGAGTTTGAGTAATTTTTATATATTCTGTCTCCTCTATCTTGTGCAGTATGCTGCCATTTACTAAATTCACTAGAGAAAACCTATGGCCTACTGCCCTACATTAAAGCCCTGCTAATTAATTACAGATATTCTTCCAGGACTGTGTTCTGGATCAATGGGAGAAAAAAAAAGTGTCCCATACTTTCCCTTTGTTTTTACACTTCCACACCACAGCTAATGGCTCTTGTATTGAAACCCTATGCTGAACATAATGAGATGCAAGACTCTTCCACATCCATGGTTACTATTTACTAACAAAACTGATGATGTCAGGAATTTAATTAGGTTGTTTCTAGAACAGAGATTTTAAACCATGAAATCACTATAGTGTCTAATCTTTTCTTTGTTTGGATTTTATAAAAAAAGTAAACCCCAAACTAAACACCATTCCTCCGTCACAGAAAGCTGAGCTTCTCAGGGTTTGCCAGGCATAACATACTAACAGGTTTAAGAGTAATTAACACGAGCTATTCCACACACTATTATTTCTTCAAACCACACCACAGCAGCAACTGCCACTAGCACTGTTGTGCTTCAAGATTGTACCAGTTTTTATTACAAATCCTTACTTTCAAGATTTACAACTTGGCTGTAAAAATGAGCTTCAGGCTGAAATTTGGCATACATGCTCAAGCAATTCATTTTTAACACCAAAGTTGTTATAAACCAGCATACAGTTGGGATATATTGGGGTACCCCTTGTCCCCCTTACTGCAGAGCAGAGCAAAGTGGGTGCAGGGCCTGTGGAGATGTCCCCGGTGTCTCTCGGCACAACCTAGCCTTCATCCATCTAATCACTGG
>NW_008824229.1:667644-672591 GCF_000699105.1 Pygoscelis adeliae
GCGGAAGCTGGTTGCTGCCCGGGGCACCTCCCATACATGGGAGCCCCTCATCTGCTTCCCCCACTGCCAGGGGCTAAACAGCCTTTGCTGGGAGCAAAACTCTTTCTTGGCCTCAAAAAGGATCAAGCCCAGAGGTCAGTGTATGGAAGGACACTGATCTCCCATACATTCCTGCCCTGGGCAAGCCCTTTCCAAGGTCCAGCAGTTCCTTAGGGAGCCAACAATGAAGGCACCAAACACAAGGTAGCCAATTTTAGGAATCCACTTCACCTGTGATTTGAGCAAGGTTTGCTTTCAGGGCATGAGGAAGGAGATACATATTAAAAAAAAAAAAGCATGTGGGTGACTGCAGCGTATCTATTTATATTTTTGTCAAGTCCTTAAAACCCTCAAAGATCCTGGTGCCAGACCAAGCTGGTCTTCAGTAAGAGGGCCACCCTGTCATGGTGCTGCTGCCTGCAACAAGTCCATGTTAAAGAAATAAGGATAGGAGCAGACAAAGCACCTCCCACACCCGGTCATCCCTGTCAGCTCAGCTCACAAACCTGGGACCATGCATTACTCCAAGGTGGGATAATCAGAAGGCTCTGTGCAGCAGAGATGTAGCCTGTGTTCAACCAGTGAACATCTATAGGATTCTCTCCAGAGACAGAGACTACAGGATTACCAACAAGCAAGAAAGTACAGGTAATTAACATCTGTTACATTATCTGTACTAATCTAACTAAAGGAAAGCAGAGAACTCAGGGCAGCACTGAACATGGTCTTTGTACCTGCTTTTATAGACTAACACCACCTGTAACCCAACGTAATCAGAAAACTTCTCCCTTGAGCAAGATTTAGATCAGAAAACATCTTTCAAGACCACTTTTTTTTTGCATGATCTCAAGACAGTTTCCATTGGCTACACTGAAGGTGGGCTGGAAATGCTGCTCTTTACCATCAGCATCATACTCAAACTCTGGGCCACCTGTTATGTCTCCTACTTATGCTGATCGCCAGCTGAATAGCTATCTATTCATTACCTCTGCATGAAAACCACTCTGCATAATGGAGTCATGGTCCCCCCAAGGAGGCTACTATAGTACAGACAAGTGACAAATGTGAGGATTACGGTAATGCCCTTGGGAGAATTAGAGCATGCCAAGAAAACTCAGTCCCGTTCACCTCTACAAAAGGGATAAAACCATTCTTCATCACTATTACCACCAAAGCTTCTTAATGTACAAAGCCAGAGGTATTCTGTCAAAAAGCAGTAGGATATCAGACAAACTAAAGAACTTCATTAAACCCAAATTTCCTACAGTCGTATTTCTGGAGTTTTGACAGCTTCCTCTTTGTCATCAAAAGTAGACATTTCATGAAAGTGTCTGAAGTTCTAAATGACAGGAATGTAATCACACGTAAGAGTAAAAAAAAATCAAAGGTATAACTTCAAAGAAAAATAAGCTAGAAGTCAAACTCAAGTAAATCAACACATGGAATTGCTAGAGGCCCCAAAGAATCATTTTCCTGAGCACATCCTTTTGAATAGAAAGCTGTTGAAAGATAGATTGGTAGAAGATCATTGCATTGGAGTTTTAAGATAGTGGTTTAGTTTTGTCGTGTAAGATAAAAGCAACTCAGATTTACTGCTACTTCGTGTAGCAAGATCCTCATGAAGTTCAAGATAAACACTGAAGAGGATTACAGTGGAGTAAGAGGGTTTTTTTCTTTTGAATGATTAAATTTTTGCCAAAAAATGCTAACGTGGTTTGGTCAGTCTTTTGCCAATTTTAGCAAATTGTTTTGATTGCAGAAGAAACCAGAACCTGAAGTTTCTTCAGTTCAAACCCACTTATTTTCTGTATTATTTCCTAAATACTTCAATCTTCAGTTAAAAGCTTATCAGAAATTCTTATTTTTTTTTTAATTTTGAACCTTGAAAATGAGACTGCACTTGAAGTTCATTGTACTTAATTTTTGAATCACAGAAGACATTGTTAGAAATAAACTGAACCAAAGTTGTGGTCATCCCACATCCCAGAAAGACTGCAGAACAGATGCACCTGAATAACCGGAACTAGCATATTAGGAACACTTTGCAGCCAAGTTTGGACCAGGCGATCTCCCCATGTCCCTTTGTCTAAATTATTCTGTGAATCCAGCTCTCAGTTATTCAGAGGTCGGAAGATAGTTCCCATCTCTGTACAGTTCAATCTTTAGGCTTAAGGTAGAGGCCAGTCCCTGACAAACTCAAAATCATTCTACTGAATTTCTTAACAGGCTCATGCCAGTTCTCCAGGAAGGAGAAGGAAATAATCTGTTCTTTCCTGTACAAGTCAGAAGTAATAATTGGACAGAAGGATGGATAATTTTACATCATCCCCACACAAGTTCAGTTCCACACACTGTGGTGGTAGATGAAGGCTACCTGCATATCTATACACATGCATGCTAAAGGATTAAAATGCAAGTGCAGCACCCATTTCTAGCAATATTCCTCACAATCAAATTCAGTCCCTGCCTCAGGACTGGCCTTTTCCCATCTCAGGCCTCAGACAGAGAGGAAAGCCCACCTCTCATGAGGAAGGCAGCAGTTTTCTAGAGGAGTGCTAGCAGTAATGCTGCTGCACTTAGCCCTCTGCACCACTCCTGTGACACTAAGTTGATGGAATACAATGGCGCTACATCCCTGTAACAGCTCTGCACAGCACTCTGAATGCAGTGACAGCATTTTGTCATTTAGATTTCACTTCCCCATTTTTCCAAGGTAAGACTCCCGGAACAAATGAAGGGGACTCCCACATGTCCCCATTTGGGAATGGGAACCATACCAGGGCTTCTAACCCCACAGCTCTCTACGTTTCAGGGGTGAAGCTACCAAGGTGTTCTAGGTGCAGCTGGAAGTACCTGTGGGTGAAAGACTTAGTGACAATCACTTTTGCAAAAGTGTTTTAAATAGAGATGCCTCATGGCTCATAAGTCACCTTAAAGCAGCAGGCAGAGAGGACACTGAAGATGAATCTGTGAAAGTAACTGTATTACTTAAGTGAATGAAAAAGGCTATTCTAACTGAGCATTTAATGACTTTGACCTTATATTAAAAAGCATTCCCTTTATTTTTATTCCGGGTTTACATAATCAGTTTCTTTCCCCTCTTTGATCACTTAAAAACATAGATTTCTCCTGCACAGAGCTGTGCTATTGTTCCCATCAGGCTCCAGAACACAACTGTGCACTGTTATTGCACAAAAAGCAGAAACAGCAAGTTTTGGCATTCTGCCATTGCTATTTCACTTATTTTCATCTTAAGTGCAAACTGTTCTTTGCTTGGCAAAGAAGATGCATGTGTCACAGTGGGGAGGGCAAAAATATGAGCTGAAAGTCAAACAGGGTACATTCTGCTCACCAGGCTGTGTTTTTATGAGCTGAAAGTCACTCATGATCAGCTGACGTAAGACTCACCATGGGGAAAAAAAAAATCACATAGGAAACAAAGTAAAAACCCTTGGATAAATCTCCCCTCCCCAATACACACAGATAGTGAAGAAATAGCAAGATATCTTGGTCTTTTTTTACCTTTGGAAAGTGATATTTTAAGCACTTGGTTTGTTACGGGACATAGGAGAAGGTAGAGCAAAGGACAGTTATCAGAAGAACGGGTATAGCTCTCAGCACACTTGTGTTACTTGCTGCCTTCCACCATAAAAATTAGGATGAACATATGACAAGCTATAGGATGAAAGAATAGGGCTATCAAAGGGAGATGGCTTAAATCTGTGGTAACTGAAAGGTCCTTAAAAAGGCTGCTTAGTTGATGTGCAGAAAAACCACAGTGCAGGTAAGGGCCTGAAGCCAAAAGGAAGGAATACAGCTTGTCCCATCAAGTAAGAATTTAAGACTCTAAGCTTTTCCTCATGTTGGGCCATAGTAAAAAGTGGTAAGTATAAAAATGCTGCAGATGCATAATAAAACAATCAAGTCTCATCACTTTAAATATTTCCTCCACTAGAATGATGGCACAAGGGAAGGCAGGTAATAATTTCAGGAAGGAGGCAGATCAGCTGCAATTCATTTCAACAGGAAAGAATCAGTAGCTTAAGACAAAAATAAAGAAATACGTTTGTCTAAGTGAGGAGTCTCTGGAAAGGCAGTACCAACATAGTCCAACTGTGGCTCAGAAGAGATAAGACTGATCCACAAATTTATCCTAGGAAGATCCTAAATGAACGAGATAACTTTTATAATATGGCCTAAATAAGAGCCTTACAATAATCTTGATAAAATACCCTTTTTTTTAAATTGTTATTTGGTAGAAAGTTCTAATTCATCAGTAGGAGTTATCACCATTAGCAGTCACTGCTAACTATTTCAACTGAAGAATATTACAGTCTCATCTGCCCAGACACTAAACTGAAGTATCAAAACTAATCATAGAATCATTAAGGTTGGAAACCTTTTTTTTAAATTGTTATTTGGTAGAAAGTTCTAATTCATCAGTAGGAGTTATCACCATTAGCAGTCACTGCTAACTATTTCAACTGAAGAATATTACAGTCTCATCTGCCCAGACACTAAACTGAAGTATCAAAACTAATCATAGAATCATTAAGGTTGGAAGAGACCTCCAAGATCATCAAGTCCAACCGTCAACCCAACATCACCATGCCCACTAAACCATGTCCCTAAGAGCTGCATCTACACGTCTTTTAAATACTTCCAGGGATGGTGACTCAACCACTTCCCTGGGCAGCTGGTTCCAATGTTTAACCACTCTTTCAGTAAAGACATTTTTCCTCACATCCAATCTAAACCTCCCCTGGCGCAACTTGAGGCCATTTCCTCTCGTCCTTTCGCCAGTTACTTGGGAGAAGAGACCGACATCCACCTCACTACAGCCTCCTTTCAGGTAGTTGTAGAGAGCGATGAGGTCTCCCCTCAGCCTCCTTTTCTCCAGGCTAAACA
>NW_008824229.1:676844-680170 GCF_000699105.1 Pygoscelis adeliae
TTCCTCCGACGGCACCAGCCCCTGAGCCACGTGTTGATCAGGTGTGTTTTCCTGTTCCTTCCAGTGTCCTTCCCTGCCACTGTAGGGATTGAGGAAAACACTACCTGTGCTCCCGATCCTTCAACCAGTCTTCCCAGTGCCTTGAAGTCCCTTTTGATCACCTCAGGACTTCTCTCCGCAACCTCATCGCTGTCAGCCTGTATAACCAACAGCAGGTAGTAGTCCAAAGGCCGCACCAGATCAGGGAGCTTCCTAGTAATATCTCTGACCCGGGCCCCAGGGAGGCAGCAGACTTCCCTGTGGGACGGGTCCGGTCGGCATATAGGGCCCTCTGTTCCCCTCAGAAGGGAATCGCCTATGACAATCACCCTCCTTTTTTTCTTGGCAGAGGCAGTCATAATGCGTGGGGCTGACTGCCTCACCCTGGGCAACCTCCTGGATGGACCTTCGTCTACATCCTCGTTTGCCTGGCCCTCAACTTCCAGGGCCCCATATCTGTTGTGTAAGGGCAACCGGGAAGGTGAGGGAGGCCGGGCGGGGGTTTGCCTGGCACCCCGAGCAGGAACCTGTTTCCATTCCCCCCCGTCGCTTGGGTCCCCTCTTTCTACCTGGTGGCAAGAAGGCAGGGGATCCTCTGCTTCTCGTGGAGCCTCCATCTGTTCTTTCATCTGTTTTCTAATGCCCAAGCCTGGAATACATGAGATCTGCATTCAGTTTGTGACACAGCAACAGACTTGTGGGCCTATTTGATAGAGATAATAAAGCAGCAGATAAGGGAAGAGTATCTTCAGCTATGATATAACAAATTAAAATAAATCTTTTAAGTTTAAATCTTTTAAATCAAATCCACACAGATCTTAATGGGAATTTTAGTTGTTATAGAAAACCAGCTCTTTTTCTGCTTGTGTCATCATAAGTCATCACTACCTTCAGTCTTTTGGGGCTTCTTGTCTGTGAAATGGGATTGACACAGGGTTCTTATCACCCTGCTCTTTTCTCACCAGGCTTTGCAGCACAAGCTCTATTCCTAGCCCTATAAGTACAATGCCTAACAAAAAGGAGCTCTGAACTCATCTGAGATCATCAGTAACATCCACAAGACAAGCAGCAGTAACATACCCCACACAAGCAGCCTCTAAAATGTCTGTAGCTGTAGAAGAAAGGCTAAAAACAACCCTCCCTTCTCCCAAAATGCAAAGATAATTGTTTAGTCACTCTAATGGGGCTATTGGTCCTAATGATTAATTTAAACAAAAAAATTGTTTTATCATCTATAATTGGTTCTCATAATTAAGTGTGTTGGACACTGTGCCCTAGGGAACTGTGTCCTCCTTTCCTATTGTAAGCAAAAAATATTGTATCAGCAGCCTGACTACAAACTTTCTTCTAGGGTTGAACTGCTCCCACTTCATCAGGACTGACCTGTACCTTGAGAAACGCACTATACAGATCTCACAGCGTGTTTCACAGTAACAGCATCTGCAAGGACGGTCTCTCAGATCTACACGTCTCCTATGTATATCTAGTATTAAGTGTAAAGTACTTGAAACCTTTAGGAGTAGGGACAGATTGAAGTTCATCCTGCTTTTGAGTCCTGCTACAAACTGTCAGGCTGACCTGAAGATCTCTCTGAGCCTCTGTGGTCATTTATAAATAGGAATAAAAATACCTCCTTTTACAAGCCCCTCTTCACCTATTTTGTTTAGACCACACATTCTCTGTGTTAAGGGTCTGATTTACGATATAGTATCTAGTATGAGAAAGATGCTTAGCCCTGGTACTCCAATGCAAATGAAAAGGTGAGATATCATATTTCTTGAGACATCTAGTCCCTTTCAAAGGTTGTCTAAAGAGTTTCCAGAAACATCAAGCTATTTCTTTTCAAATTAATGCTTTATATTAGAATACAGCAAAACAGATTAAAAGGGAAGAAAAAGGTCCCTTTATCAAGAAAGGGGTCATTGGATTTCTATGAGGTTGCCTGAAAGAACTGAGACAAACTTGAATTGCTTCTCCATGTGACCTCCATATAATATAGTACTTATTTCTTGCCCCCTTGATCAAGAGAGTGGTCTTTCCATAAGTCCTAATTCCACTTACAGATGTTTCCAAATAGGCCCTTGTGATGCCCAGAGCAGCAGCGCTGGTGGTTTTCACCTCCCTGTAGGTGTGCAGCTCTTGGGAACAGACACAAACAGAGCAATAGAGATCACAAGGAGCTTGCCATCCCTGTATGCTGTGACTATGGAGAGATCAAGATTGATAGCCTTTTTTGGACTAACTTCAACGTGGGGAAGACTTACGAAGTGGGGTTTAACAGGTGGAGCAATTTGTTCAAAAGAAGTTGTTCAAAGCCATTATGCCCATACCACACAGGACCACTGTTTTTATTAGTATAAGAAAGTTTGCTGGGCTTCAGAATAACCTAGCAGAACTGGGAATTACCTTCATGTAACACTGGCTGCTCCCAGCAAACTTCACACGCACATTTAACGTGAAACATGTTTCATCAGCAGGTTGCCAGAGAACGGTGCTCTGATCTGCAGACTTTGGATGGTCACTTTGCTATGTGCTCTTATGGACTAAATGATTTGCATGCAAGCGTGACAGAAATCAACGTGGACACACACAGCATGCATGTTAAAACACTGGCAATAGGCTGCTTTGGAGAACATCTTCCCTGCACAAATGCCTAAGGAATGCAGCGTGTCTTGAGGCTTGGTCTCATTCTGCAGACCTTAACTATTCACTTGCAGAGAAGCAGCATAAGGTGTAGACTAAGATTTTCACCTCCCTCCCCACCCCAACATTTTCCTAGCTGCTATTGCTTAATTTTGATCTGTCGATATTCCAGTCCTCACCAGCATCACTCAACACCACCTAAGCAAGATGTGCTGCAGCTGCCTAAAATCTCATTGCTTTTGGTTAAGAGTCTGCTGAACTGGTGAAGTGGAAGTAACCTAAAAAGGGGAAATATTTAAGGCCCAGATTAGAGATAGATGCTAGCCAACTTTGGTTTTATGTCAGCATAGCCTATATTTAAAATGGAATTATCTTAGATTTAAATGCAAAAGTGACAGGATTGTTTAAATGGGCTCAACTCTCTCCCTGCCCCAAAAACCTAGGTATGCTTCCTCTCTCAAGAGCAGTTCCAGATCATACCTTGCACAGCCTGCTTTCAGATAAAAACAGAGTGCGAAATAAGCAGATAAAGGAATTTTAATATTTCAAATGAAGCAAGGATTTTTTAAAGTTTGTTTTCTCTTTTTTTTTTAAGTTTAGGTTCTTGACAGGCAACTTGTGTCCAAGAAAAACATCAGCTTAAT
>NW_008824229.1:680280-718780 GCF_000699105.1 Pygoscelis adeliae
TGACTTTCACTTAACTAGAGATGATTGGAAAACCAGGGAAGGTGACCACAGAACTGCCCAGTGTGCAGCTGCGTCCAAATACAAGCTGTTTTGCAAGACTCATTGGCCACAGAGGAAATTTCATTTCATGGACAATAAGCTCTAATAGAAACACAGAAATTGAGCTCTTAACATACAAAACTGTCATGAGTGAAGGTGTTTCAAGTTCTTTTGCATTTTATATGCCAGGTTCCCTTCTACTTTAGAACCCAAAATGCAGATGACCTACCCTGACCTGTAACCTCAGCAACTCTTGTCCTCAGGCATACAATTGAACTCTGAGCAAATAAAGATAGAGCCAGCATCTGCGTTATTCTGCTTCTAGCAACTGAAGTGGTATAATTCCCATTGATTTTTTTTTAATGAGAGCAGACTTAAGCCAAAATCAGGTTCCAAGGATCTGCAAGAGGCCAGATCCATATATATCAGGGTCCTAAGCTTGACTCTTCCCTGCCAGAACCGAGGCAGTTTCTAACCAAAAGTGGAAAGAACTCCACATGCATCATCAGTACAGATTAGCCTGTACCCAAAAACCTGCTGTAAGGAGCAGTTTAAACAAATTGAAAGTCACCATCACACAAACACATCCTTCTTCATCACCTAAGAACCTCTATAAGAAAAGGTGCAAAATCTTCAGTATTTAGTTTTTTTCAATTCAGACAGTTTTAAACACCTAGTCTCATGAGTCAGTTCTGTCAACTGATCCCACATTTAAGGCATTTTGGTGAAATGCCACATACAACAGTGAGAAGTTGTGCTGAAAGCTGTAGCTCTTTAACGACTCAGCACTTGGCATCACTGGATTTTCATTTTAGTAGTTCCTTCACATGACTTCTCATTATGGTAGAGAAAGGACAAAGGCAGCATGTAATTATACCACATTTGTATTATCTACAGATGTGCACAATCCAGATCATTTGAGCTATCCATTCACATTATGATACCCTGCTGCACTCATATTCCAAGAACCTCTGACTGTTACGATGTCTGATGCATATCTAAGGGCTCACTTGGTTATAGCACACCAGTGATAACACAGGGAAATGCGATGGCTCCGGGATTTAGTGTCTGACTAAGTCCCTTATGCCTGCTGCTGAGCAAGAACTCACAAAACTACAAAAGCAAGTTGAGCCTTCTGTAACTTGACTAGACTGGATGTGGTGGGCAGCAGAAACACAGCAGAAGTGCCTGGCCCAAACACTTGGGTGCAGGTCATCCAAGAATCTGGTAAAAGCCTGCACGGTTAGCCTCCTCTGAGCTCTCGGCATCAGGGCTGGTCTGAACAAGCTGGTTTTAGAACTAGTTTGGGAGCACATACTTATGATGTAGCCACAACAGCAGGAGGGTTGTACTCAGTGACACTGAGGACTTCCCATCTCAAAAGGCAGCAAAGGCATGCCTGAGTAACTATGAGTTTCAGACTCCTATTTTTTGCAAGCATGCCAGGGTGAAATATGGATTCAGAGCCACTTTTGTGCTGACTTCAGGTGCTTGGTGTCAAGAGCCTGAACTTTAAAGCTGCTCACTTTCTCCTCTGGTGAAACACCCTCTGACTTCGATGGAAGCAGCTGGACTAATTTGGGCATACATCTACAAACTTCACCCACCCCAAGTACCACCTGTAGCAGCAGTATGAATGGGCAAGGACTGTTACTGATCGCTCAAAACATTTATTTTGCTACCTGTTGAAGTTTAAATGCCTTGCACTGGAACATCTTCCTGGCAGCCCTAATACTATCCATTTCTTTACCAAATAGCTAGAAAGCAGCTTTGTAAAGTTATCTGTAAAGTTTCCCAATACTTCAGCTACAGGGCTACATGGCCTGCAACCCAGATGGGTTGCTGCTAGTCTCAGTGAAAGATACAATTAATCATCTGCTGACAGCACAAACCGGCTTTAAATTCTACGATTTTTGGGGGGGCAGGGGAGACAACAAATGAATCTGATCTTCAGTGGACAAGATACAAAGGTAACAGATGCTGGTATGCCATGACCTCAGTCTCATCACTGTTCCTGTAGGACTAATGTAAATAAAATTTAACAACCAAACAAAAAAGTGAGAGGGGGATTCATCTGTAACGGCTACCAGCTATGCTCTAGCAGTTTGGCAGATGGTAAAAGCAAGGGTTAGCTCCTTAGTGTGAGCACAGTGGAGTTGTACTGAGTGTCAGATGAAGATGTCCAAGCACCAGTCCTCTCTACAACATGGACATGACCCAGCTGAAAACCAGCACAGCTCTGGCAGGAACACTTGTGAGGACAGGGCATCTCATTCTATCTCTTCCACAGGTAATGGACACCACCCACTCAGAAGGAGTGAGAAGATGGAGTGCCTTAAGGACATTAAACAGGCCCTTAACACCTAGAGAGCATACAGTTCTGTGATACATACACAGCCTCAAGTGCGAGCTTCATCAATGACAAGAAAAGCCCACAGGAAAGCATCCTGTGCCTCCCTGTAACAAGTCAGTCTGGAGAGTCAGACACAAATACCACCTAATCCTTACATTTCTGAAGTTCACAAAACAAAAACTAGAATTAAAAACAAACAAGCAACACAGATGACTGCTCAGACTGCAACCACAGAAACAAACAGCTAATACAGAAACCAGACACTCAGTAAGGTATCTGCAGATGCTCTGTGCACACAGGAATCATGACATAAATCCATGGGACAACTAACAGGGAAAAACACTTGAGACTAACATGACCCCAAGAACAGCTGAGAAAAGTAGCTGAAGAATGAGAGAAGAGGCTAAGAATCATCAACAGAAGTCTCAGGTCAGGGGAGGAAGATATGGGAGGCAGTAAAATGCCATACAGTTAGCAAGAAGGATTTTGTCCTGCTTGTCTGCCAATCCTGGCTAATTTATGACTTCCAAGAAATAAGGCTCATCTCTGAATGCAGAGCATGCTACCAAGCTGAGGACTTCAAATAGGTCTTTTAAAAGGAGCCATGATCAGATCTGTAAGACTGAGGATGAACAGAAAAACAACACACTCCAATTTGCTCTTTGTCCTGTACTCACAGATTCCCTTTCTTGTGACTAATCAGACAGAATAAACACACTCTTGGAGCTAGATGTCATGGCTGATGAGTCTTAGATTATCAGGCACAAGTTGTGCCAACTGATATCAGGATGAGCTGATGGATTCTCAATAGGCTTTTCTTTATTCACATTTGGCTTTTGTGACGCATGCCCTTTACTGGCAAAGGAAGGAGCTGAAGGGTTCTTCACACCACAAAAACCCTCAGCAAGAGGTAAAATAACTCTTTTCTGATGCTGAATCTATTCTTCTACTCTTTGGCTTTCTTGCTGACATGAAAACATCAAAGTTACATGCAGGATGAGATCATGTCAGTGATCTCAATCTGAATGTTACCATATGGGTTAATAGTTTTGCTGGCTCCCACGCTGGAAGTGGTTTAAATTTTCCAGAAGTTCAGCGGTCCAATTTAAGAAAACAAAACACTCCCAAAACTTTAGACATTAATCTTGGGTGCAATTCCAGTACAATCAATGGAGCCACAAGATGGAAAAAATTGGCAATTTCTTTGTATCTCAGACAAGACTAAGGTTACATTGGCCACAGATAGAAAAACTATCTGTTGCTCCTGAGTCAAAAATGAAACTACACATTTGACAAAGAACAAAAACATATAATTCAGTTCAAGCTAGGTTCAAATGCCACAATTTCTCAACATCTATATTTCACATACGTCAAGGACACAATGTTTATATGCTATCAATAAAACTTCCAGAATCTCCTTCTTGCCCCAAGTCATGGTGAAATTCAGCTTGCCACAGATATAATCCGAAGGTAAGGCTTTCTGTGTGCATATATATACACACACACAGGGTTTTTTATATATAAAAACTGAGATCTGGAATCTGCATGTATGTACACATGAAGGGTAAACAGCTTACAGCAATGGATTCAGTGTATGGGTAGAAATAACTGAGGTCTGGAATCCACATATATACACATATGCATGTATATATATAGGTTATACGCAAAGACTGAACAGAATGCCTCTTGATCTGGAAGTCAAACTTACATCTCTAGGAACTCGAGGGATCAAGCCTTGATTTGCAAGGGTATTTCAGGGACCTAAATATACAGGTAAATGCTGAATGGATTTTACAAAGCCACCTGAATGAGCTAAGATTTGCCTCACTGAAAAACAGCCTCCTTTGTTAAATTGTGCAAATCTCTCATAGGAATTTACCCACACTTAGCTGCTCCAATAAATTTATGAATCTGTTTCCTTACCTTCCCCCTTACATGCATTGGCTCAAAGTCAGCAGCTGACTAACGGGACATGGGTTAGATACTGGATGGGGACAATGCCTCATTGTGGTAAAGGTTGTTGCATAGTGAGTTCACAGCAATTCACAGTTCGAAATGTCTCTCACAATTGATGCAAATCAGAGCAAAATAACACTCAAAATATAAATATAGGGAAAACAACTTGTTGATGGATAAAGAAAGTGATTATTTGAAGAGAAACCAAACCATTAGTGCAGACTGAATAAGCACATAATGAACAAATGGTTAGAAATATCCTCAGCACAAGGACAGTGGAGCAGGTAACCATTTCATCACAGAAAAAGGCAAGAAATAAAATTGGCAAAACTAACACTGTTACATGTGGCTTCTTCACACATTAATACCATGGACTGCTAAAGCACCTATATGCAACCTGCCTGCTCAATCCTCTTTGTACAATTGATATCAAATTTATCACTGGTTCCTATCCATTTGCTATGATAACGATTTTCCCCCAAAACCTGTTTTGATGAAATTTCCCTATAACATCCTGACATGGCAGAGATGACTCAGGCTTCTGTGCTGCTCATTTGCACTAAAAACAGCTTCAAGTTTTCATTATACACTCAGTTTTTAGGTTGAGGTATCGGCAAGATGACAGACTTGACTCTGATCTCACATTGGATTACCATCTGCAGACACGTAGTTCCTCTGTTAAGAATCAAGATACATCCTAAGGCAGCAGACGAGAAATCGGAATCCAGCTCTACCTTAAAATTGAATTTTCAGATCTCAGCGTCAATGACCAAATAAGACAGAGACTCATCAAGGACAGGTTACAGATAACTAGAAAACTAAACAATCATGCTTAGGGCTTCTGAGCATTTGTGTTGGTGGGGGTTTTTTTGGCTTCTCTACTTTGCATATGCTTCACTACTAAAAAAAGGAAAGATATCTTAAAAAAGGGAAAACACAAAATAAATACCTTTGCAGATGAAGCAACAGTTATAAGCTACATAGAAAATCACTACAATAAACCAACAGAAACCTAGCTTTGTGCTCATTACAGGCATTTCATCAAGAAGCTTAGATAAGAAGCAAAATATGCAACTCCATAGGTGGGCAATCAGGTACTGAACTCTCTGGGCCTATACTGAAGCTGAGGCACTACCCACAACAAATTGAAAGAAAAATATTTAGTTAAATAGTAACTGAGAAAGGGGGCACTGACAGTTGTTCCCCCTGATTCGGGTCTCATTGTAACAACAGTCATTAACTGGGATGCAATGGAAAGTTCACAGAACACCCAATAGGGCTCTAATTCTCTTTCCAAATTAAATTTGAACTTGTCTTGTGATGACTCTGGCCACCTTTGGGAAATAAGGCAGTGATCTCAGTCCAGCTCTTAATGAGAAGGTGTCTATGCCACCAACACCTTTACAGCCGATGCTTACAGGCATTATGTTCGCAGTCTAAATAATCAGGTCAGGAATTGACACCAAAGCTGACCCCTCCAGCTCTGAGATGAAGCAGGACCAGCTACAACCTGTGTGGAGCTACCACACTGACACATTTATGTCTGACATCAAATGATGTAAATTAGCAATAAAATTACTGGAAAGAAATCCCTAATTTAGCAGTTTAAATTAACCTTTAGTATTCAAACAAGATGGAACAACAACAATGTAGGAAATCAGATGCAAGACAGGTAACTGGGGATGCCTTTCAGAGTATGAGACCTCACTGTCATGAAGCCTGGACCAGCCCAGGAAGGATCAGGTAAAGCCCAACAAAAAACAGCATAGGAGCCATGGATTTTACAGAGCAAGTTCTAGGGTTTGACGTAACATGTAAGCAAAACCATATGAACAGCCAATGATAATTTGATTTAGCTGATTAATGAAAAAATAAAAAAGGTCAAAAAGTGATGGCAGAGAAGATTCACAGTGAGTGAATCTGCACACACCTATTGCCTGCAACAATTTGGCTACTCATTATTAAAAAGGAATACCGTGAGAAGCTCATATATGACTGAACTAAATGACAGGAAGCAACTCCCACTGAGGAGGAATAAGGATGATGAATATGTTGGAGGGTGATATACATCATTCTCGTTTGTGCTGTTCCCACTGATCTAGAGGAACTGAACACTAAAAATAAAAAACTCCTCAGTTTAACTAGGATTTTATTATCTGCTAACTTTCATATTTAAAGGAAATGCATGTTAAAATTAGAAATTAAACAGAATGAAAAAATTATGGGGAACTCAATTTTGCTTATAAGTTTTGCTCAATAAACAGGACTGCCCAACTGGTTGCATTGAATGGGCTGGTACAAGATTTATTTGCCAGCTTCTCCTGTGATGTTAGATAGGGAACAATTGTGTTTTGTCAGCGGAATTTGTTGCTTTTTGGAGCACACAAAGAAAGCCTAGCAATAACCAGAAAACAGAACATACACATTAAACAGCAGCTCAGCTTGCAGCAGAGTATTGTCTCAGACTCTCCCTCATACTGATAAAACTTACCCACTCTACAGAAATTGTGACAAGGAAAGAGACTGATATTTACATTAAAAGGCTTGCTCCAAACACACGCTAATTCTGAAGAAAAATCCAGAGCCATATAGGTCTACACCCAGTTTTTCAGGTCTAGGAATCATCCAATTAAATTAGAATTTCTTCATCTCTTGAAAAACAAAGCACATTTCTAGTCACAAATCTGGTGAACTTGTCAGCAGAGCAACTTCTGGGAAAGCATTTTCCTAAGTGTGTGGAAGATCAACTTTGGGATTGCCTAGCGCAAGCCTAGAGTAACATCAGGGCTTGTCTTTCCAAGGGGCTTGGCCAAAGTCATGACTCCCAGATCACCATGAGACCAAAGGAGAGATTTGGCAGCAGGGCACTGGACATGACAAAAAACTACAACACAACTGCCAAGATAAGAACTTGGGACCTCCAACACACCCATTGCTAGAGCTGGTAGGCCTCTAAGGGTTTGGTTTTGCTATGGTCTCACTTCTTGGCATATGCACAAGCCATCTTGTTTCTACTCCCACTTCAAGAATGGCTCAGGCCCAGTTGTTAAATTGTTCCTACAAGTCCAGTTTCCTGGTATCAGCCAGGTTGTTTTAAAGCAAAGGTATCAAACCAAAAGTGAGTGGTGTTCTCTGTGGAACCCTCAAAACCCTTCAGGTTTCCTTCAAAAAACACCTCACAGTAATTTTCAATTCATTCTGAAGTGTAACTGAACTTACACAAAGTTTATGAAGAACAGGGTTTCATCCCCACCGACCTTTTAAGTGTTTTAATGGTGATAATTTACCTTAAAATGAATGCCTAAGCCTAGTCTTGTAACAGGTCTAAGATGCTTCCCACACATTCAAGTAGATATTGTCATCATCAGATAAATACTTAAAACACTTGATAGATAACATTGTTTTGAAAGGTGTATTGCAAGCAAATTGCTCACTACCTTTTGAAGACATACTTTTTCCTCCCCAAAACAAAAGGGAAACCCCTCCAGTATTTTCATCTCAGAAGACTGGCCATTAAAAGTCACACTACAAAAAACCCTCAAAGGAACATGTTTGAGCTGCATTCTGAAAACTTCTCTCAAATATTAAGAGCTTATTGCTGTATCAATGAAATCAGCAAAGCTGAAGTGGATCTGGCTTACAGAGACCACTTGACCCAGTGGGATCCTGATTCAGGATGCTGCTATGCTGTGAGAGAGCTAAGGCTGCAAGTCAGATCTTTAAGCTAAGAAACTACAGAAACAGCCATTTATCATGTCAGGACAGAAGAGATTTTCCTCTGCCATCTGAATCTGAAGATCCTTGGATTCTCCTGATGGTATATCAGGCCTCTAACACATGAGTATCAACAGCGTCCTCAGTGCTAGAGGAGTAGATGGTAATGTAAGGGTTGGATAATTGCCAGTAGGTGTGTGGCATGAAGGGCATCAAATTAGGAAAGTACCTCCATTAGAATAAAGACAAAAACATGACAAAAACAATAGTAAAGGGCTAAGGAGAGTGAGTTAAAAGTGGGAAGCAGTGGCAGTGTCTTCAGCTTTTCTTGATAAATCTATTTTTATTTGTAAAGCACTCAGCTTGTGGAGCAGCTAGGTGTTTATCTGCTAACAACTTAGTAGCATCATCTAACAATAAAACTTCACATCTATTCCAGATTGCTGCTGTTTGTTAAAGACTCCAGTGTAATGCAGAAACTGATGTTGAATTTATCAAGCCACAGAAAGGACAAGTCTATTCACTTACTCTATGTAAATCCACTTTCTTCAGTATATTTATGCCCCAGTGCATGGTTTCAGATGTCTCCGAAGAGGTAACTCCCCTGGCTTTTGAGGATTTACAGCCAAAGGGAGTCCAGGAGTTACAGCACAATCTTGCTTTCAAGCTATGGGCTCCAGCAGCTCTCCAGGAGACCACAACCACCGAGATCCAGACTGCTATAGGCAACATGTAAGCTTCTATGTCTAACATTTGAAGATTGAAGCTGAGTGGACATATAAAAACAATCAAAGTCCACTTCAACGCGTATATTATTCAGACAAGTGCATTTGTTCACCACCTAGCAGCAGCAGGTTCTCAGGAGCCAGCAGTACAGGTGCCGGAGCAGAACAGATACCTGCATGCAGGCAGGGAACTGGGAAGAGAGGAAGATGTTCTCTGAACTGGAATATTAATGGTCATTTTGAAGGTTGGCTATGCTGTAAGCCATTTTGGTTCCCCGACAACACTGATAAAACAAAAATTGAAGTGTTTCTAAAATGATATTTTGTTGTTCCTGTGGGGATGCCAATGTATCTACCTGCAAAAGGTAATAGCTCTGTCATGGAACACGTTCCTGATGGTTTAAAACTCCCATAGATCAAAGGAAACAATTAACATCCTAAAGGTTAATGCCATTTGGTTGCTGTTATATGAAGTACACAATAATTTGATACAAAGACAAGTTCCTCACCTGGTGTAAAACACAATAGCTACTGCATTTATATGTATTTAGCTTTCACTTCATTCCAGATCCTCTGGAATTTGTAAGCTATTCTATGTCTCGTAATTTATAAGTTACTCCCCTTCATTTTAGCACTCATTTTCAGAAACAGGTTTTATATTTCTTGCTTTTATGCTCGCAAAGTCCCTTCTACTTTGATTTGCCTTAAGGCAAATGTAACCATGCTGTAGCCATGTGTTTGCTTACTAGAGCCACAGTAAATCTTTTTTTAAGGATTGAAAATATCCTTGGCAATGTTGTCCTGCCTTCCTAAGAAAAACAGTGTCCTGACGGGTTTCTAAAGCAAGTGCAGCTGGACTAACTCTGGGTGGGAATTTTCCTTAGGGGAGTCTGGCTTCACTTTTTAAAATTTGTGCTGGATGCCTCAAAAAATGCCTCCAGTTTCAGGGAGTAAGAAGAAAAAAAAGCAAAGAGGCAAGAATGCAAGCCTACAGAGAGGACAGAGAAGATGATAGCTTCCTAAGACCATTTTGCCCTACCTACTGCATAAATAATTGGCAATAAAAACTTCAGAAAATTTAGCCTGCACACAGTACTAATTAGAAGATACTTTGATAAGACCGGAATGCAAAAATATTTACTTTAGCCATCATCTTATTTCTGGAAACCGTGCGTAGCTAATGTCTGATATATTCCCCTTTCTCATTCCATTGGCTGACTGTGAGTATACGATAAAACAGAAGAATGAAACGTTTATAGGTAACAGATACCAGATTGGAACTTCCGCATTTGTTTAGGTTTTTTTCCCCATAGTTAACTCTTGTTACTAATTCTTCACATGTGGCTTTACAAACAGGAGTTGGGAGTATCCTCGGTGCTCACCTAGTGCTGTGTTGCATATCACACACATGGAGACTAACACAATCAAAAGCTGTGAAGATCTAGGCACTTTAGCCTCACTGACCATCATTAAGAAACGCTCTGGCATTAGAAAAAGATGAAACATTCAGAGATACTAAGTATCAGAGGTACCAAGCCTAACATGTATGTTCAAACCTCCTTTGCCGATTTCCAAGTTTCCTAAAAAGGTGGAGGAACACATGCTATATAGCTTTTTCCCCCCTCAAAAATATGCCCAGCAGGAAGCTTCATAAAAGGACTTTAGCCTCTGCCCAGTGTAAACTGGACAAATTGTCAGTGATTTTGAAACAATTAATTGACCAGGCTTTTAACCTGTCCTGGTCACATTGGGGTGATGTGGCTTTCTTTATCATCAGGATTGTTTTATTGCCCTTGAAGGTATATTTTGGAAACTACAGATGAGATTTATTGCAATTGATAAAGAAGTGGTGGTCCAGCATCTGAATCACTCCTCACAGTGTATCAGGGAAGAGCTTACAGGAACAGAAGCTAAGTTGCTACTGAAGTTAAAAAAAAAGTCGGCTCCATATCATTCACTATATTTATTCTTATTTCTAGCTAAAGCCCCAGAGAGAACTTCCCTTAAGAGGTTCATTTTAAAATGTCCCTAGGAGATGAGCACTTGAAATCTGGCTCCAGTATTTCTACCTCAGTAAGAAAGGAACATCTAACAACTCAGACCCTTGTTGTTATGCTTTGATGTCCTTGCTCAATTTCAGAGAGTTTATTTGCAAAACAAGGTTATTTTGCTTCCTTCCTCCCACCTTTTGTATAAGCTACCTAAATTATGTTCTTTATTGAGCACACCTTCTGTTACAGTCCTAATTACAGCACAGCAGATTCGTCTCAGGGGCAGCCTTGATATATAAACTGCCATGCCAAGAATGCCAAGAACTGCCACTATGAAAGCCTGAATCTTTTTGTTTCTTGACCCGAGCGCTCAAGAACTGTCATTTTACTGTCACATTCACAAGATCTTTTTTTGCATTTAATTCACTGCATAACTATAGCTTTCTGTACAACCAGAATCCTAAAGGACTGAAATAACTTCTCAGCCTACAGACTATATATAACACTATAAGGTAATGTGATTTTAAATCTTTATTACTGTACATGACCAAGTAGCAGAATTTTTCTCCACAATGAGATGCAGTATTTTGTGCCAAGTTAAGCTAGGTGTCCATGAATAATTCCCATGGTTACTATATTAAAAAGCAGCAACTAGTAAGATAGCTCATGTTTTAGTGAACATAATTTGCCAACCATTTTATGAGCACTATAAACATGAACTGTCTTCACCTTCATCTTAAAGGATAACACAACACAGTATTTAGCTTTCTCAGATTTACATGATTCAGAGATCAGAGCAGATCTAGGTATTTCAGCATCCCAGAAAGTGAATTTGAGGCCACTATTGTTTTTCATTGCATACTAAAAGACAGGTTGGGTTAAGCTGCAGAATTAGTTCTCCTCTGATTTTACCAGTGCCAGTCCATCATGACTGTGCCCTACTACAAAGGGGCAATCTACAAAGCACCTCATCATTATGCTTTTCACATGCATTGTACCAAAACATCTACCCGAGCAGTTTCCGAAGGATGAGCGCCTGTGGGAGACATGGGGTTTGTGCTGTTCAGGATCTGACTGTTCAAGACTGGGCACTTCAGTGACTACAGCCAAAAATACAAATGGTACACTATTTATAGAGAGGAAATGGATCAAATTTGAAAATGAATCACTCACTAACTCAACCTGAATATAGCTTCTAGGAATAATCTGCACTTGGTTGATTTCCATGTTATACCTTACCACATTACTACAGCATTTCCATCCCAAGGCGCTCACCCTCCCCTGCATGGGCTGGGCCTTTGTTCAGTGTAAAATGCACCCCAGTGGGAAACATCCTTTTGTTGCAGCTGCACCTGAAGGCATCGGTTCCCCTCTAAGGACGTCACACCCAAAACATCAAGCATTTGGTCTTATAATGTGGCCTTTTAAAAATTCATCTTCTTATCCAAGCTAGTGAAAGCACTGTAGAGTTTTATGGCTATAAAACCTAAACTCAGACGATAGTGTCTATATGCTGTGAACCACAGCAGGCAGCTGCTTGTCATGTGCGGTCAGCGAGTTCTCCTTTGAGTCACCAACACTGCCTTTATTCCTACCTCACCCTTCCCTCAGCTCAGAGGTGAAATTTCTCCCTGCAACGTAGGACATTAACCCTGTCATTACAAAGTTGACACTAAAAGATGAACTATGCACTACTTCACTGAGAAGCCACCTTTAAAAAAACCACAGATGTTATACATCTGATCCTTAGCATGCACCCAACAAGAGCAGCCCAGATTTCCAGCAGAAATGTGCCAGTTTCCCTTTCATTTACAAGTTACCATAGGAGCTGTGGATAAATGTGCTTGTACTTGGTGAAGGAGGATTAAAATGGTCTTCTTCCATAAATTTGATAGCCATTTTACACCTGACAGTGCAATTAGAGTGAGAGGGAAACTTCAGAAAACAACTAGTGCTTCAATGTTGTACAAGCACAAAATTCCATTTATTAATATTTTAAGAGGAAAATTAGATTAGTACAATGAAAATATTGTACTTCTGAGTTACTGGGGTAACCCAAACCACTCTTCCAAACATGCTAAGTAATGTATTTCAAGAAGCTACTAGGTGCTACAACACAAAACCAGAGAAGTACGCTGGATACTGGTATACAACTGGCATACATACAACACATCCATATTTTGCCACATACTGTGTCCTGAGATGCACTATAAAGAACCACAGGTTGAATTCTTCCTTCATTTACACTGGCATGACTGTACTGGCTTCAGTGGGACTGGACTGGCACAGCAGAAGGAATCTGTTCTTCCCTGCGGTCTTTTCCTCAAACGCAGCAATCAAGCTTCCTGTCAGCGTAGCTAACTGCAAAAAACCCACAGACCTTGGGTTTATCTGGAGCCATCGATACATATTTGTGGAGAAACCCTGAAGAATGTTCAGGTTTCTCAGCCCTACATGCTTCAAGCAATTTAACAATTGGAAAGAATGCATTTCTAAGTGAGCATTGTATAAACATTATTTTCTGCAGCCGTCTGCATCTTTTTTCTGCTGTAACCACACATACCTAAGTATGACTCACGTCCATGACAGGAGCCTGGAATTCCTGTGTCCCAAGCTATAAGCCAAGACATCAACTTATCCAGTTTCCACAGACGACTCCTGTCTTTAAAACTTTTGCAATGCAAAATACTATATAGAAGTGAGGTTTGGGTGAGAGGAAATGCTGGATTAGAGATAGCTTTGTTCTCCTCTTCTGCTTTTTATACAGAGGAAAAATTGTGGCTGCCCAACTCATATGGATGACAACCCAAAGTTACAAGATCACGTCAACTTGTTTGTGAAGCACCATAGTTTAGAGGAATTATTTACATACATGTATAGAAAAAACACAGCAGCTCTGCTAATTAATATTTTGACATCTACTATTCCTGGCCATCAAGCCTGCAGTAAACTGTGTTAGCTCATTCCTTGTGCAAAGAATTCTGCAAGGCAGAGAACATGATGCATCAAGTATTATCAATTTACAAGTATCCTCTAAATCTCTGCACGTGCTTCACAGATATCACACATTTCTGTTGTTTCAATGAGCTGATATTCAAACAGTTACAAACAGCACTGGCCAATTCTGTACTTCAACTGGGAATGCACTTAGTGTAATTGGCTGTTAATCTACATATAACAGGAACCTGGGACACATTCTCAGCAGGCATGCAACCATGCAACCCCTCTGACCTCAGAAGATCCATGCTAGCTTACACTAGGGCTAAATCCAACCTGTAGTGCCTAGTGCTTTTGTTACAGCACTCACTGCTCTTCTTCCCTCAAAGTGAAAAAGAAAGCTGGAGATCAATTACAGATGCAGACAAAATCTTCCAAGCCACATTCAGTTTGGTTTCTTTATCATGGCTTAGTCCAGATACCATGAAATGTTCAACTGCACGAAGGCACAGACTCAGATATCATACATTAATGTTATCTATTATTCTGTGCCTTTGGGGAGGGGAGCTTTCCCTCTCCCAAGCTGCATATTTTTAACATCTGCTATTTTAATGCAATTTTTAAAAATATTTGAGCTTTGGAGCAAAGAGCTTATTGGATGGCAGAGTCCCACAGAGCCCCAATTAGGTGTTTCAGGTCACAAATCTCGTATTTCAGCCTTTTTTTAGAGGCACATATTACCTGGGGAGAAAGTTCTGTTGTTTGCATCTAGCAACACGCAGTGTAGAAGAATGAGGATTTATTTAAAGCTACTTTTTATACATTTTAAAGAGAAGAGATGACTGTTTAAAGATGTTGAACACCAAACTGAGTGTGCTTTTAACCCCTTTCCTGGCAGTGCAGAGAGGAATCTCTGCCAAATGAACTAGAAGACTTCCACTAGGAACACTCATCTGCCCTACACACAGGGCTACTGCTAAAATCGGTGTCCCAAGGCACACTGTGCAAAGGGACAGTGAGAGAGAAGGAGAACCCCTACCTCGAGCTTACACACACTGTTTTGGCTTTTGCATCGGGGAAAGCCTCTATCAGAGCTGTATCTGCATAAATGAACAAAGGATTGCCGGGACACTGGTACACGCGCCCCGCTGGTGCTGGGCTTACCTTCGAGCCTAGCGCATCTTTACATGCACGGAGATTCCCCATCTAACTGCCCCTTCAGCCAGTGACACAGAATTGGGGAGGTTTAGCTAAAATAGCCCCATCTCGTGACTCCTGTTAGTATTACACGGAACTATTATTCAAATAAGCGCTTTGTTTCTATTTTAGTTCTTTCAAACTAAGCAATATCTTGTAAGACTAAGAGGTTTCCCTTACACTTTTCATCATAGAGCAAATACATTTTTAGCATACGGCTAGCAGATTAACAAGAGGAGATCTGTTAACAGGAGACCACCGCAGAAGTGATACCCACAAAGTTGCAGATTCCCTGCAGAGCTCAGACCCATTGCTTGCAGCCAGAGCTGCCCTCCAGATGCCTTTCCCTAACTGTGTTTGGAGAATGTGTTCCCCAGCCATTGCGGGTAAATATCTTCCAGGGAAAGTACTGGCTCCCTGCAGACAAGATCAGGTCTCAATAAATTCCTAGTACACAACTCCCTACAAAACAGGGTGGGGAAACAGTCCAACAACTCAAATACAGAGAAACAGTGCCTTAATGTAAGGGGCTCACCAAGGCAGTGCCCACCACACCACAACCCTTTCCAGATCAGTATGCCCCACTCCATTCAGGACCAGTCAAAGACCTCATGCTGTGGCAATGCCCCTTTAGAACAGAGGGCTGTCCAAGAGGCACGACTGCATTCGCCTTTTGTCCTAAAAACATGGACTTAATCATGAAAATCTGACACAACTGAAGTTAGCGGTTTTGATCTCAGGGATTGTTTGTACGCTTAATACAGAAAGGCTGTATCTGATTTTGTTGGTTCCCACTAACAATCAGTGCAAAATGATGAGGTATTGATGCTATCTGAATTCTTTCCTCATTACACCAAACTTAAGAAAACATGCTGTGGCAATTTGCACTTGTGACATAATGAGTGTCAATTGCTACAAAGGAAGCACAGACAATCTGAGAACTAAGGGATGTGAGGATTAAAGTGATTCTCTCAGACACTCACTTTTATCTTAACTAGGAGGAGTCCTGCTATTAAATTCCACAAGCAAGCACAACTCTGAAAAACTCAGTTGGTAGCAGTGCCTGATCTCCCACGTGTTTTCCAGTGCAAGGAAGCATTAAGGGGATCTGGTTCCCCTTCGGAAGGCCACAGGACTGTTGTGTCCCTTTTCAAATATTGACAGTGACCCCCCACGTACAGCATCAAGGAAAGTTTGAGTCACAGCTTCCCCAGCTCACCAGTCTCCACCCTCAACTCATCTCAGTGCTCTTCCCAAGCATCCCCCCCTCCTCGTTGCATGCCTCAGATTTCCTCTCTAATTGTCTTTGCATAAGAAACATGCCCTTGACTATCTCAGAAGCACCTCTTTAGCACCCCCAAACTCCCTTCACCCCACAGTTGCTGCAGTGATAATCCAACCCATCTGTGGTGGGCCAGATGCTTTATCACTGTTGTACAAGCAGCATCACTCCTTTGGGCTAGATTCTGCTCACAGTACAAGAGGATAAAAGAGCAGTGCTTGTTTTGTCTATGCTGCACCTCACACAGCAGCACAAGGCTCAGGATGGGCAAAAACCCCACACATCTCCCCAGAAGCTGAAAGCCATCTGCAGCCTGGAGTGTGTCCTCACCTGCTTGCTAATGGCCTCCAAAGGAGATCATTTAAAGCTTGCTTGGTTAAGTATCAATTGTTTAATCTTGGCAGTGTAGACATGCCTAATCCACAGCAGCATGAGATTAGATCAAACACTTGTTATTGTTTTGCTATGGGAAGCAGACTGTTTTAAAAATGGTGGGAGGTTGGAAACCTGTGTAATTTCCAAATAGATTGCAGTAACTGATCTCAACTAAATAAGGTTTCCTTAATTTTTTCCCTGTCACCTAATTTCTGTTTTGTTGCCTATTTTATGCCTATGACTTGTCTTGAGACTAAAAGCTCTTTATAGAGTTCATCCCTTTCAATACATTTATACAGCACCAAGCACAAGAGAACGCTAAACAGATGGGCCTTTAGCACTATCAAAATATAAATGTATAATCATATGCTGCATCTCTAACCTACAGGGATCAAACCTGGTATAGCGTGCAAGAGTCCTGGGCCAGGACCCTTCTTTCATTCTGCTGTACACCAAGGCAGTACAGTAAGCCACGGACTAAAGTTTAGCTTTTAGATTTTGGAATTATGTACTTAGAAACTGTACATCTTCCAACTTTTCGGAGCATGGTCCAGGTTGGCTCCAACTTACTGAAATGCTGTAGCCACAGAATGCTGAAGAGTAACTGGAGCATATACTGGTCAAGACCAGATACAGGCAGTAAAGTGGTTATAGACACACTTTTTTGGTCCCTGAAGTCTATTTCAGATGGCTGCACTTCAGTGTAATCACCTTGACACAGACACAAGAGGAACTTCAAAGAACTCCTCTGTGATAAAACAGCAGGACTTGTCTTAGCTCAAGCAGGAGCCCTCAGCTGCAAAGGTTAAGCAGATACAGTTGATGCCCCAACTGAGCAGAGCTAAAAAAGGAGATTATGTGAGTGCATTTGCTCATGCAGTCATTCTTCCTGTCCCCCAAATGGGCTAAAGCTTTGCCCTGTCAAACTCTGAGAAACAAGGTGCTCCATCTGTTAATCTTGTCTTGCTGCTTTTCCTGTAGAAGTTAGTGCAGTGGCTTTCCAAGCTAAAATCAAGGCCTCCAGATCCCTGATGCTGTATGTCTAGAGGAAGCATTATTACCCTGAGCTTATACGCGGGGAACAGTTTGCCTCTAGACTACTCAAAAAACTCTTAGCTGAGCCCAGAGCTGAACTGAAGTTCTGCCTCCCAGACAGTCCTTCAGTCAGACCTTTCTTTCTTCTCTCCAATAGGATCTGTGACTTTTCCATAGAAAAACTGTAGAAACTATCCGTTACCGTTTCTGCACATAAATTTCCACAAGATTAATGGAAGAAGGAAGAAAAATAAGACAGTAGGCAGTAAAGTCAGAGAAAGTAGCATACGATAGCTGTCAGAACTGGTCAGAGCTGAGATCCCCAGGTTTACACATCCAAGGAATTGAGTCAGCTTCCTCCCAATAAATATTTATTGGGATCACTGACCACTTCCAAAGTCAGCATGTGCCAGATACCGACCTTAATTACAACAGCACAAACAGCTTTTAGCAATCATGAAATTCATTATTCTCCAGGTGCTGATAAGCCCATTCCCAGCCCTACTCCAACTTTGTTATTTTTAATAACTTATTCTGGAAGGATTTGGAATGTGAATTCCCTTTTCCATTCATTCCTTTCTGTTATTACAGTCAGGGATTCCAGCAGTTGGTTTCAAGTGATATTTACTGCTAAAAGCCTGTCAGACATGCTGACTGGAAAATATTCATTACACTGAAAAAAGAAACCCCTCTTTCTGTTGATGCACTGGATTTCTGCACTCCAGGCAGTCAGCTTCACACCACCCAGACAATTTCATACCAAGGAACAATTCAGTTTTGAATTCCAGAACTTCAAATATTAGTAGCAGCAAAGAAAACAAGCAAAAAAAAAAAGTGGTGTTTTCAGTGACCTATGTAACTTCCCTCAAACAGCCAGCAATGTTCTTAGTCAGTAAATGTTAACATCTGTAAGCCCCAGCTCTAGTCTGTTATATCACATATTCCTGCTAGGCTTTAAAAAAATCCCCCCCTCCCTCTTCCAGTTCAGTTTTGTGTACTGGAAGATACTGCACTGGGACCTCAGGAGGGGACACTGAGCTCTCAGGGACTTGTGCTGGTTTGTCCCCTCTGCACCCTTCCAGGCCCTACCTGCCACAAAACTCCATGGGTGACCAAGATAACCCTGATGGCCACAGCAGCCTTACTTATCCACTTCATGAAGAAGGATATGATCAGCAGGTCTGACAACACCCCTACCTCCTCTGTAACCCCAGGATTTCCAAGGGGAATCTCAGACTATGGGTGCCTATGCAGAGCCTCAGCTGGAAGAAAACTTTGAACCAACCGCAAGGCTCCAGGAAGACCTTTTCACCCTGGAAAAAGGAACCAGTGGGGTAAGGGTTCCCACAATTCTTCTCTCATTCCCCCAAGTTTCACAGTTGGCTGACAGAAGAGGAAAACCCAGCCTTGTAAGATTTTTGGGGCATGTCTGGTGCACACCATGCTCAGGTTTTCAAATGGAGGTCTGAAAGACTTTCAAATGTGCCAAACCAACATCAAAATCTAGTTGGTAGCGGTAACAGTGCAGAACAGAGTCTAGATTACAAAACAAGCTCACAAAGTTTTCAGTAGTTCAGATGCAGCTCATCTGCAGCACATACTGTGCAGAACTATTAGAAAAATATTCCTCCAAAAGCTCTTCCCAACATCTGCACTTTTTGAAGTCACAATTAAGGGCTGTTGAATGTTCTGTTCCTGCGTTTTCCCTAAAAATCATGCCTTGGCAGATAAACAACTGTTACATATTTTCTGCTGCAATGTCCTTCCTATGCCAGCTACAATGCCAAGCACTATTTATAGCCACATAAAACCAAAATGCACTTATACAAGATTCTCTTAGTAAACCCAAGTTAAGGAGGAATTGCAAACAGATCAGCTTCTTTGTGTAGTAAAACTATTATCACAAATCTAGGATCTAGAGAACTGCAAGCCTGCATAGCAACAGAAAAGTTCAACAGTTGAGTCCTGTTGTCCTCACTCAGGTAAGGCCAGAGTACCTGCATCAGGACCTACAGTCCTCCAATAGATCAGGAAAACCCCAGGATCTGTCAGGGCTGGACCAGTGCTGTTCCCCAAGAGGGGGGGAAAAAATACAGTCCGTGGAAGAGGATAATTGTTTCTGAACTACCTCGGCTCCTTTGCAGACCTTTCTAGTGGTGACAGACGCATATTGCTATTTTGTTAAGTTTAATTCTCACTGGTCCTTGTCAGTTTTTGGATAACACATCGAGACCTTTTTCTCTAGTCCCCACTCTTGATACAGGTAATGTCCTAATCTCCCAGTCTCCATTAGATGTCCTTCTTCTCAGCAGATGGGACTGGGCATGCAAGAGGCTGGAGCCTCCCCTGCCCTCCACCTGACACAAAAAGGGAGAAGAGCTGGGCTGGCAGCACAACTGCCCACTCTGCCCAGGACATCTCTTGCAGGTGTAAGGCACTGTAAGAGTATACAAGCACCACCATGCCTGTTTACTTGCCGTAGTTTTGCATTCCAGCCTTCCACAAAATTAACTCTGACCTACACCATTGCAACCTCATTTACAATCAGACAATTATTTCAAGGTAACACAGCAGCAGTGCCTTGGAGAACATAGCAAACCAGAAACACAACCCTGAGGTATGGTGTCATTGAGCACTAAAGAGTAGGTGTTATGACTCATCCCATTACTGCATATTACAGGATGCTAATTATGGCTCAGGAAGACCAGTGAGATATATAGGTATGGAAAGAGTCTGGAGTCTCTGAAAATGTTGGACACACTATGAGAATAAGACCTGCATTAGACTGCAACATGAGATAAAATTGCAAAGGGAGCAAGTGAAAACATTGAAAATAATGGGCTTCTTGCAATTATAACATTGTCAGCCTCTGGTGTTATTTCTTTGAAAAACTACCAGCTTGCTTTTCCCTGTAATGATCAGAAGGAGGGCATGTGCACACCTATGTAGGCACCAAAGACATTTTTAAAACCTACTTTCAATATACTTTTAAAGTTAAAAAAATCAAGGTGGAAACTCCATATTGCAACTATCTTCCTTCAAGCATGCTTTAGGGTTTTCACAACCCCAAGCCGTAGTGACTATTCAAGCAAGGACACAATGAATCAAACATTTCCTTCCCTTAGAGCTGTTGCTGGAGGGATGCAGTCCTCAACTGATTGACTGTCTCTTCTTCCCCAAGGAGGGACCCATTGCTATGTATTGTACATTGGACATTCCTGTGACCCTGTTTTCTCAACTTAGACCACCCCTTCCTTCTACTCCATCTCAGGAAGTTCCTACAGCATCCGTCATTGGTACAGAAGCAGAGTGCTCAACCACAAAACATCCATAAGCCCTCTTCTAGTCAGCACAGCTCATGCTGGGATACCCCACACTCCACAGCTTTTTTCATGTATCTGACCACAACACATTACATGGAAGAAATTTCCAGCAAACTTTTGTATGAGTGCGGGCTTACATCAGGTTCTTGAATTATTGCAGTGTAGGTTACTGCAATTGCCCTATAATGCCAAAACTTCATGGTATCCGCAAACAAGAGACCAAGTATTTAGACTAGGATTTTTCAGAAGCACTGAAGGATTGACAGTCCCTACCAAAAAGTCCTTAAAACCCTTCTGGAAACTGCTTCTTCACTCTATTTTAATCTTTCTATAGAAGTAACACATTTAACTGGTGCAGGGATGCTGAACAAGTAATGAAAAGGTCAAACCTAGCAACTAGAGTTATTTCAGTATGGGGTATTATACTATGCCCATCTATACTAAAAGAACTAGCAAGGTTGTGAAGCCAGGTGTTAAATAGTTCAGAGATATCTGTTGAGCCTTTGTGTTGCTTCCTGAAAAACCTGTATTATGATATAGTCTAATTACATGATCACATCGTCTTTTTCTCCAGAAGTTCCCCACCTCATTCAAGACAGAATAAATGACAATATTATGTTTCATCTTCTGTGACCGGTACCTATCCCATGGTCCTATTTACTGCACACTGCTCAAAGCGTGCACTAAAGAAAAATATTTCTTTATGGACTCTTCCAGTGCTCGGCAGTCTTGCATCCGAGCACTCCAAACACCAGTGAAAATCTTTTCGCAGTAAGACAAGGAGATGAGGTGCTTTTACTATGTGTACACAAAACAGACTCTGCACCTATGAAAAGGCACTCCCGACCTTAATCTCAGCCAGCTAAGACCAATTTTCAAAACTCTTGACATTATATTTGGTTCTTGACATACCCAAAACTGGCTTAAGCAGCTCTTTGGACTCTGGCACTGAGCAAAACCGACTCCAAAATAATGAATATACAAATAGCAGATGCTGGTGAAAGACTCATTTCCACAGGAACTCATGGTGGGCACAGATAAACACGTTTGAAAGGCAAGGCTCAAACTCCCCTTCCACAAAGCTTGCCTGTTCTCAACTTCTCCTGGGACTCCCCTTACAGCATGCCTACACAGAGGTTCAGGTGTGAAGCAATTCTTGTAGCAGAAGGACCAGCCACTTCCTGAGCACAACCAGGGGCAGGGAAGGGGTGAAGACTCAGCTGGATGTGGTACCCTCTGATCCTGTACTGAAAGGGTCAAAGGCTCCCTAGGCAGCCTTTGTACCATCATGCCACACACCACTTTCTCCTTTGAGACCTCACCATTTCACCTGTTCGTGTGCAGTTTCCTAGGCTTGTCTGTTTTAAAATTATTTTTCCATATCCAAGTCTTCAGACTCTTCACTCCTAGTTTTCTTTTTCCATCTCCCCATTTAGCTTTTAACCTTTCTGCAGGCCAGCCAGCCACATTCATCCCCCAGCTCCTGGGTGCCACACGGCCACCAGAAAAGGATGCAGAAAGCACACAGGAGAGTCTCTGCTCCCACTATGTATCTACTTTTCCAGCAGATTTTTGGGGAAATGCTGATGTACCCCAGAAGGCATATCCAGGATGAACTGGGAAGCAGCTGCCAAATCAAATCATTTCAGAGCCTGCAAGACTGGAGAGCGTGTAAAGACCTCTCACTTGGTCAGGTTTGGATGGCTCTTCCCCACAGGAGCAGAGGCCAACCCACTAAACCAAAACAGTCTGTATTGGAAATTTCAGTCCATAGCCCAGTGGTCTTGAGACCTTTACAAAGGAAAATTTATAAAAATAAACATAACGGTACCTTTATAAATACATGTGCCATTCTTGCTGAAGCTTCCCAAAAACATCCAGCCTGATGCAGATACGCAAACTGAAGAGTTTTAGTGCACTGTACTTGAAGTCTGATAAAGTTTGGAAGAAAGGGGCAGACCACTTTGCCTGTTGCTCCAGCTCCACTTGTAACTATACAGATAATTGGTATTAAAAAGCTTCTTTAAACAACTGAAATGTGACCAAGTGAAAGCAGGGCTTCCCTGGAAGTCCTGCTGCTGGCTGAGGGGTCAGCCCCAGGGTCCCACACTGCCAAGAGTGGCAACTGTCAGCTGGATGCAGTTGGGCTGCACATACAGCCCTCTCCTGGTTGCTATGGAAACATTGGGATATCAGCACTATGATGAAAAAGGGGCTGAAAGGTAAACCAACGAGCTCAAATTAACATCTGCACGTGGATTGTGAGCAAATAAAGAGCACTGATATCTCAGTTTGCATTTGTCTACTATGCATCTAAAAATGCACTTGCAAACTTTTAAGTTTAAATTCAACACTTTTGATGTTTCCAAAAACCCTTTAGTATCCTGTGCTGAAGTGTGGATATGGCTGTTCTGTAATGAAATAGGCAAAAAGTGACAAACACGCAAGAGCATTTCTGCTTCCACTGCCACCTCCCTTCCCACATGCACAGAGTCAGCGTAGCAAGCTCTGCAACTTTCCCATGAACTAAAAGTAGCAACATTGGAGCAAAAGTATTGAGTGTCAGTGATGACGAGAAAGTTTTGTCAGGAAAGAGCAGATAGCATCTGACACATGAAACAGCAACAGTAATGTGGAAATTAGAGACCTAGGCATATGCTTTCTAAAATTATCCATGAAACTAAAACCAAGGGCAACATACTTAAAATACTCTTACAGGAGGCCTGCAGACAGCATGCATGCTGCAGCACTGCTGTCTGAACAGGATTTGCAAAGCAGCTTCCCCTGTGTTGGACCTGGAGTCTGCCTTTGGGTGAGCACGGATCCAGCATTAGCCTGTCCTTCCCCACCTTGAATGCTGATGTCTCCAGCACCACATGTTATTATAACATTGCTAGCAAGCCACACTCGGACATACCTTTGGTAGCTCTTGTTTCATGCCAGATTCGTCAAAATATTCCACATTTATTTTATTGCTGCCTAATTGACTTTCCTCCCCCCAGGATAGCACTAAGCACAGCCAGAACATTTATTTGTTTGATGCAATGTGATTTTCAACCAACTGTGGAAAAAGTTGGCTTCCCAGTCAGCCTCTCAAGGACAAAAGTGATGCTGCAGACAATATTTCTCTGAAAATAGCCCCAGTTCCCCCTCACCATGACCCTGCCTTCAGACAGCTATCCCTGGATTTGCTGCTGCTCAGTAACTCATCATGCGCTAGCAGAGGGGAGCACAGCCCTGCCTGGCACACAGCAGTGCTGGGCCAACGGCAATCACATGAAGACAAGGCAAAACATGGGCACTGGTTAACCAGGACAGTGCTCGGGGGATGTTACTTTAACTCTTCTCAGTCACAGCTTCTGCTGGGGAGCTTGTGGCCTGCCATGGAGGATACCTCACCCCCATACAAGAAGCAGACAGGATCTCTAGATCTTTTTGAAGCAGAGAAGATAAAATTCTCAAGTGTCAGTGAAGCAGCACGAGATTCATCAACCATCAGCTTTGCAAGTATCTATTTTTACCAGCCATTCCCCACCTTCCCCTCACTTTATCAAAACCTCCAGTTTCAAATTATCTCCTGGTGTAAAAACAAGAGACTGACACCAAACCATGCAACAGAAGCACTCTTGCTCTGTGGTTACCTTACACCACTTGCACTCCAGTAACACAACCCACTGAAATCGGTGACCCTATTTCTTCCTAGGGCTGTTGCTGTTCTGGGGAGCACAGGAGGAATGCCACAAGCCTCACATCAGACAAGGTCAAATACAGTTCTTGCTGTTCATGAAACAGGCAAACACAGAGAGGAGCTACAGGAGGAAGCT
Source organism: Pygoscelis adeliae (assembly GCF_000699105.1). Taxonomy (NCBI): domain Eukaryota; kingdom Metazoa; phylum Chordata; class Aves; order Sphenisciformes; family Spheniscidae; genus Pygoscelis; species Pygoscelis adeliae. The sequence continues at coordinate 705,032 of NW_008824229.1, forward strand.
CCTAGTAAGAATGCAGCACTAGTAACAGCCCTGCTGTGGACAGCCATGAGCAGGGGAGTCACTTCTCATGCTTCTAAATGACATATGTGCCATCCCACATGCATGGGGAAGATGGATTCAGCATTACTGGCAAAAACCAAGTGTTTGAGAAAGGATTTTGATGGCAAAGGGAATGACTTAATGGGGCATCTCACATGAAAAAAGTGTGAGAATAGGAACAGTGACACTTGTGGAGGAAAAAAGATTAATAGGGGCATTAAGGATGGCATCATTAGCCTAGCAGAGGGAACAGTAACAAGCAACCAGGCTGGGTAAAAGCATGTGGGAGTTACATAGGTAGTCTGGATAATCAGACAACATATGGCCAGTTTAAGAATGAAGCTTTCATGAGGTCAATGAGGAATGAATTCTGCCACACAGCCTGAAAGCTGAGAAAGTTTATTTAAAGGGATAGACAAACCCCAACAAGTTATGTATATTCTTCAAAAACTAACATGCAGAAGGCACAACACCATTTCATGCTAAGGCTGCAGTCAACTGAACTGGGACTAGACCCTTAGCCTTCACAATTCAGGTTGCATCTATTTTGATTTGGCGCTCGTGACCACAAGTACTGCATTTGCCCTGTGTGCTCAGGCTGTTAACCTACAAGAAACAGCCATGCTCTGTACTGATAACTCCACATTCTGCTGGTGCAAGAAGGTTAAAGAGTGAGATAATGAACTTGTCCTGACCCTATAGCCTCTAAAACAGCAATAGAGCCAAGTATGTGAGGTGGGCTTAGACAATCTGGAAACACGAACAGGAAAGGCACTCCCTCTCTCCAGAGGGAGACCTGGTAATCCTGCAGATTGCCTTCCTCCCAACTACTCAGCATAACCCTGTTACCACCCTGAAGTAGCAGCTTGCATAAGGTAATATACTTTGAATATTTCAGGTTAAAACCTGCCCAAAAGTCAAGACAAACATTACTCTACACAGCAGACCCAGCTAAAGCTGTGCATCAATCCTTTAGCAGCACATAGGCTAGGCAACAAAATCAACACAGAGCCCTTACACTTAGGGGTGAGGCTGCTTGATTCAGGACATCTGTTTCAGATGTCACTGAATAAGGGTGTCATCCCAGGGATGTCTGTCTCCTTTCCAGTAGGATGACCAGTTGTCATCCTTACCCTCACTGGACAGACAGGGCTCTTGCCTGACATCTACAGTAAGGAAAACAGCCAGATGAAAGATTCTTAATTTTGGCACTGACCAGGGAATGCAAAGCCTTTGCTGAACGCAGACAGTATGCCTTTTCCCTCTCGTATCCAGCAACATCCAGTAAACACCACAGTTCTTTCCTGACTCTACTAGTTTTACACTGCAGTCAAGACCCCCAGAGCCTGCAGTACTGCACATTTGCACCTCCTGCAGTGCTTTAGCCCTGCAGTAGTTAAAGATCCCATCCAGAGTCAGGATTAGCATTTGATGCCTTTAGGATCTTGTGTCTAATAAAAGCCAGGAATATGTTATGGAAGAAACCGGGAGCTGCTTCAGAAAATTGAGACACAGGTGACGGGGAACTAAAATCCTTCTCAAGCTCTTCAGCAAAAGTTGAGGTTTGGGTTTGTCAAGAAGATCGAGTCTCATGCAGACATTCAAGGCTTGGGCCAAGGTCAGGCACAATACAAAAGAAAACAAGCAAATATTAATGCCTGGCTTTACTCCTTTATAAAAATTCAGTCCAGCTCCAGTCCTAATTTTCTTATCATTTCTTAGCGTTTCTGTCACCCTGTATGAACTATGTGCTATTGATGTATGTGCCCAATGTAAAGATTAATTGAAGAACCACAATTCAGGACATCAACCTAATTCCCTTCTGCAGGTGCTCTGCCGTATTTCATACAACTTGTGGCCAGGAATATTTTATTAGTTCCATGCAAGAGGACTCACAGCAAGTGCTGTTTCTCAGTCTTGGTTAGCTGAAGCTGCCGCACAAATTCCAGATCACAGAGGCTGAGGAGGAGACAGGACAAGAGAGGGAAGGTGGCAGGTGATTCCTCCCAGTTTAAGGACAAAGCAGAGACAGCTCTGATATCAGGATGATGGCAAGTACATAGTCCTTTATTTTAGACTGAGAGGGATGCTCACAGCAAGAGTTGGGGCAATAGTGCCATTGCTTTTGAGTCCTAAGATAGGAAAAGCAGGGTCCATGGGGTCAAATTTCCTTCCAGTTGCCTCAGCGCTTTCAAGAATAAGAGCTAAGCCTGATATTTACTCCTGGTTTTGGGAATAATTATCCAGCAGCATGAAACTCCGTCACCTAATTTGGAAGAGAGGAAAGCAAAGACTATCAGATTAATCCTGCTGGTATAAAAAACATTAGAGAAATGCATTAGTAGAAGTTGTACCACTACTTGAAGCAGACAAAGATATCACAAGAGAGTCTTAACTCTGAGGACAGGAAAGAAGAGCTCTGCAGCCACAAAAGCTGCTGCCTGGCCAGGGACTGGTCTCAGCCCAGCTTTAGGTGCTGGAAGGGAGGTTTCTCCAAGCACCTGTACTCACATTTAGACACCTGCTCAGGAACAGAGAGAGTAAATGTTTTCCAAGCCACCCTTCAGCCTCTGCCGGGCTGCTCCCTAGATTTGGTTTAATACGGTGGATGTTTTGTTCAGGGAGCTGATGACTTTGTCCATCCCTGAGGGGATGACTAACCACTTTCTGGAAGCTTAAGTATTCAGACCACTTTGAGACACCTGTCTGGAAGGTGCTATCCAGGAGGCAAAACAAGCAGCTAAAACACAGGTTGCCCCCAAGGTCATGAAAAGGGTAATATATTGGTTAAAATAGAAATTCAAACAAAATATTCAGAAAGAGAAAAACATGTCCAAAAAGGCAGTTTAGCAGTTGGCAACCAGTTTTAGAGTTTGACATCTCTGAATAAGAGGGTCTACATAAATACATTTTTACACTTTTTTACATCAGCTCTTAAAGTCAGACCTCAGTCCTGCAGCTGATTCAGAGCTCTGCTCATGATGCAGAAACTTTTACAGGTCTCACCAAGACTGCCTTTTTTGTAATTTAATATAAATGCCAATTTCAGCACACAAATTAACTGTGAGGCCAACTCTTTGAAGAGCTGGCTATCCTCAGTTCCCAGTAAAGTCAAGGAGAGCCAAAGCATCCATAAAGGCACAGGATCAGAGTATATTAGAAAATGGACTATTACCATGTTATAAAATCCTGAAACATTCAGCTAGTTAATGCCTCTGAGGAGTAGAAGGGTAGCCAATGATAGGAGCTAACAGTTCATTCCATAATATTAGAGGAAACTAGATGCAGTCAAATTCTGTATTTCAGCCTAAATATTGTTAATGCATTTCTAAGTAGGTGGGCAAAAAAAAAAAATCAGTTTTAAGTATTCTCTAGGTAGAATAATTAAGTCTCCATTGTGACATGTCTCTCTAGGCATTTATTTTTCCATTAATAGAGGATCAGAGCTATAGTTTAATTATTCATAGGGTTCTAAAGAGATACTCCATTTTATTCAAAAAGTCATTGGATTACAGGAAAAGTCCACCGAGCTCCCATACACCTTAATAAGGCAAAGCAAGCAACATGAAGGGGAGGCTCAGAACAGAGGGAAAGGAAGGCAGGAGAGTACTGCCAGTGGCAGCGGACACCCTGCTCCTGGCAGGGACAGCTCCCTGGGCCAGGCTCTGCAGTTATGCATCCTGGGTCACCTTTACCTGTCCTCTGGGGATTCCCCCACTTTCTGCCCATGTGTTAGCTGTTATTACATGGGTGAAGTTTCACACGAGCATCACTACACTGATTGACACTGCATCTCAGCCTGGGATTTTCACAGGGGCTTATGGGACACAGCTCTCCTCTGCAGGCAGAGCTCAGCTCCTTATTTCTTTGGAAGTCTGACTTAATTTCTCCAGCACTTGTATAATCCCTTCATACAAAAATACTGATTCCTGAAATCTATGTAAATCAGATTATCTGGTCTCCAGGGACTGTAACTTAAGCATAATGCATAAGCACAAACATTTTCTGATTACATGTACAGTCACTCTCCACAAAAAGCTGCTGGAATAGGGAAGATTATTCTTTACCTGCAGAGGTACCTAAGAGGGGTTGCTGCCTCTGCAGTGACAGAGCATGGCACTGAGCACAAGTGTTGTCACTGCTGTCTGGTGCCCTCTCCTGGCACTAACAGTGACACGACCTGGTAAATCCTGGCTAGATAATGACAATCGAGGTATTTCAGCCTAGAGTGTATCTTCAGGACTGGGTGAAAACTGGTTAAACCATATACTAGAAAATATAGTTTTACATCAGATGAGCATAAGGTACTGATAGAATACTGTTTTTTCCTCTTTTCTTGGTGGAGAGTTCCTTAAATTAACATTTTGGGGAAAACAAAAGCTTCCAGCTCCCCCGAGGAACAGTTTAATTTTGGTTTTAAACTTTTTAGCCTCATAAAAAGGAAATTTAAATACTTTGTGAAACACTTCTAATTAGAAACAAGCCTTTCAATTATTTAGAACTTCTCAACTAAAGAGTTTTATGAATAAAGTCCCCAACACCTGGAAAATTTTCTCTGAACCTACCTTAAAAAGAAAGAAGTTTCAGCTGGATAATTTTTCTCAGAAGTGGGAGTTAAACCTCTGAACAAGCTAAATATTTTTAGGACAGGTAGCTGCAAGTCATAAGATTTAAAAACATAGAAAATATACATGTTACCCCACACAAAATCATTGTCCAGTTGAAAGCATGTACAGAAGATTACATAGAGTATTGTGATTTCACTGTATATTCATGCATGACCAGCTGATCAATACTGGCAAAATCCTGGTCTGGAAGACCCAGAAGGAGCTTACAGATACATGATATTAGTGTTTACACTAAAGTGTATTGTCTCCTGTCTGTAAAGGAAAGCCAAAACAGATACATCTCCAATTCTTTATTTTTAAGCTAGCAGAATTTTAGAATTGGCCTACTTATTAGTCCCTTCAGTATGAATTATATGGACATTACATATTAGCTCCCCAATTGAATATTCTCTATCTTATATCCACAACTACACAAGCAATTGGAAGCAAGACTTCACTCTAAGTCAGACCTTAAGAGATCTCTTGCATAGTTTTTGAAAAAAGGACTATTAATCTAGATCACTAGCACAAAACTTTCTTCGAATGTGTTCATGAACAAGAAGTCATGAGGTGAAACATGGCAAATTCAAAGTTGGCAAAATTATATTTCAAGGAATCCATGATTAACTGGCAGAGCTGGCTGTCACTATTGAGAGCTTCACTGAGTTGAGGCACTGATATGATTAACAGCCACGTAGGCCACCACAGGCTAGGTTACACAGGTCTATTTGAAAGTTACAAAGCAAGTTTTGAAAGAAATTCTTGTTCCACACCTAAATCAGCTTCCAGTCACCAAGCTTATAAAGAAAAATACTCTTATGCATGCTTTATGCCCAGCATTTATCTATACCTCTTCTTCTGAAGCGCTGAGCACACAGGATACAGGCCCAGATCCTCCATGCCCCAGCCCTGAGCCACTGCTTGCATTTCCCTCAGGCTTAGCTGCGACTCCGTGCCTTGCCATCATCTCCAGGGGCCTTAGCCTGGGCCCGGGATCCCTCCAGGCAAGTGCTGTACAAACAGAATGATAGACAGTGAAAACAGGAGCTTAAAACATTTTACAGCCTGGCCACCTCATCATATCCTCACTAAATCGCTTTAGCAGCATTTCTCTTTCCAAACCCACCTTCTCAGGCCCAGCCATTACAACCTTGCCCCTCAAAACACCACCTTGCCCTGTCAGTACACTTCAGGGAAAATAGCCTTTGCTCCCAAGGAGTCTGCACCAGGGACAAAAGGAGGAATGATGCAATGGGGAACTGCACACAGGACAAGATTTGGGGAGGGGCTCTCCATTTGTTACTTTTTTTTTATAATCCAGGCTCAGTCCTAGGTGCTTTTCACACTAACTAGTGCTTTGTCAGGTAACTTTTTTTCTTCCTGAGACAGATGCACCATATCAGTTCTCTAGCTGAACAGGCTGTAGTAAAATGGGGATTAACACAGCTAGTCCCCAGCCCTTGCTTCCCCAGTCACACCTGCCACTCCACCTTCCCTTTGGCCAGAATAGCTGGCTTTCCTCACATCCTACCGCTCCTCTGAAAGAAGTGCCAGTTTGGGGATACAGTAGGCTACAAAGCAACAGCATGACTGAGCTCCTCATATTTTGTCCAGCTGAACTCCCCTGTGGTGTGTGGAGCAGAGGCCTAACCCCCATGCTTGGGCCTGCAGATCTCCCAAGCACAGAACTGAAATAAACAGTTTAAGGAAGCATCTTCTTCTAAATCCCATCCCTCTAAGTCAGAATATATGTAATACCACAAAATGGAGAAAGCCTCAGTACATTCAAATACAGAGCTCAGGCTGTGAACCTCTCTCCAAGCCCTAGACCTGAAAAAGTCAGAGAGCCTGCCCTGCTGACAGGAACATGGTGGCCCCTGCACTCCTGCCAGGCCCAGGGGCAGCACAGCAGGGTATCTCCTCAAGGAGGAATTGCTTTTACAAGCCAGACCTTGAGAAAGCTTAAATGTTTGAATCATCAAGTGACATATGGCTGAACTCTGCCAGCCTTTAGTCCAGCCCTCGCTCCCTTCAGCTCACCATACCACTCACCAAGGGAAGTTAAGGGAAAAATAAGAATAAAAATGAAAGCCACACTTCATGAGATGGCAAATGGATAGGCAAGGAACATCCCTGCTGAAGGGATGCAAGTGTCAGCCACCACTGACCAGCAAACCAGGCAGCTGTGCTGTAGCACTGTCCTGGCAAGAGGGTCTGCGATTTCAGAGACCCAGATGGAAGACAACATTTGCTCTTTCTTATCTTAGAAATCAGCCATCACTGCATGCTTTAGGACCACCCTCCTTTATGAGTACAGCCAGAGATATTTATTAAAGAATATTTAAAAAACATGGGGAAGTTGCAGGAAGCTGCAGCTTGGTTAAGGGTTAAAATATTGGAATGAGAGTTACTGTCAAAATCTAGGAACACAAAATACCAGACCTCCCATGTTTTTACTGCACACTTCTGCAATAAGAGTCACTCCATTAGCCTCCACCAAAAAAATATTTCTGTCTGTATACTTAGGTCCCCCAACTTAACAACATCTGAGGGAGTCCTCTCACCCTGGAAATCAAGCCAGGCTGGAATGCAAGTAGGTGGTACATGACATTTGTATTAACTCTCATATGTTTAAACAAAAAGGTGTCAAGCATTGAAAGTCATCAACCAAAAAAATTCTTACAAATACAGTTTAATTGCAAACACATCCCTTGTCCCTCATTAGAGATACTTAAAGCAATAGTGTATTTGCACAGACCCAAATGTAGTCCTTTTGAGAAGACCTAGAGTTACTGACCCTCCCAAAGAGCAACCCTGACTTTGTTCACATGGTGCTGCAAACAGTTACCCAGATGCCCAACTTCACAATCAAGTTGTCCATTGGGTCAACAGGACTTAGTTCTGTGAGGAACAGTAAACATACCTGTACTCACTACCCTTAGACCTCTAAAATACACAAAAATCATTTTAGAACACAGTTCATAATGAAGATAATTTCTCATCAAAAATGTTTATCTCCAAAGAGGTCTGTGCCTAGTTAAAGTTTCCACACCCTCATCTTCCCTTCTTCATCCACAAGTTTTCCTTCAAACTTCTATTTTGTCTCTGGTTGAATGCAAATGACAATAGAAGGACTACTTTGTCCACCTCTTAGAGGAAGTAAATTTCCACAAACAAAAGCTTTATTTAATGAATTTAACCACAGAATTTTAATTTGGAAATGTCAGTCAGTTAACTGGGGAACAGTCTGTTATGACCACCTGCCTAAAATACAGTGCCTCCTCAGGACTGCAAGCTTACGTATACACCTATGCTAAGTGACCAGTTCAGTCTTTCCTTGTGACCTCCCTGGCTCCAGCTCCTCTTAGCCAGCTTTCTCCAGCAGGAACTGAAGCCAGCTGCCCTGAAAGCATTGAAGGTAACCACCTCTTCAGGATAATCATACTGAACAGTGCTCTTCAAGGTCTCACTGGTTTCTCAGTATAACTGGCTTGCAAAGCAGAGGCAGAAGCTACCACAAGTAACTGCAATACTCATCTAGCTTTTTTTCTTAAAAAACAAAGGATTCAACAGAAAAGTCTGAAAAATATCACATCCAGAAACCTTCCTTAAAACACTCCCAAATAACAGACAAATCCTTCCTCTCCTTCTGCTCACCCTAGTAATACCAAGATGTGGAAGATACCTGCCTGCACCCCATACATCCAGGGATCAAAGCCATGAGACAGGTATAATTAAAGCTTTTAGCCCTTCAGGGTTCAAAGGCTTTCTCTTTCAGGAAAACCCCTCTTCAGTACTCACACAGCACAGCTGAATACCCCAAGAGTGGAATCAGGCCCTTTTGCCCTGTTCTTGCTTCTAAGGGCTTGTGTTCCCAGCAGCCCTGGGGAGGCAATCAGTGTTAGTAAGTGGGGAAGTGGAGTCACCTGAGGTAGCTGCACCTGAAGCAACACCTGCCCCTTAGCCAGTGTCCTAGTGAGGACTTAGTAAATGAAAAAACAAAGGTATTAACAGTCCCAAAACAAGGACCAGGGAGCGGAGTCCATTGCTTTGAGCTGACCCATGGCTCAGCACTATCCAGGGGCCTGACAGCCATGATCACCACATGCCTCAGTTCTCAGCCTGCTACGGGGGAAGCAGGCAAGACTGGATCACCAAAATAACCTCAATGTTGTCAGCTGTACCATGCTGTGGAGGGGCGAGGGGGGCTTCAGTGTCCTGGCACCCCACTGGCACTGGAGCCAGCCGGGGGCAGCCCTGGGGTACAGACCACTGCAGCTCACACAGCTCCGTGCCTCCCACCCTCTCCAAGGGTGCCAAATCATGTGCCTTCCAAGTCTCACCTCCAGTGCCAGAGGCAGAGGCTGGAGGGATGTGCCATGGGGTTCGCTCTTCTCAGGGCAGCAAAGGGCGGCCCTCAGGGCTTCCCGAACCCCAGCCAGTGATGGCTGCAGGACCAGAGGGCCAGGGAGCAGCAGGTTTCCCAGCGAGCAGCTCTGGGGGTCATGAGAAGAGGAGAACAGATACATACCCAGGCTCCTCCCAGACTGAGTTCTTTCTCCTGCTCAAAATCAGCATCCCTCAATGGGGCTGTTCTCATGACAGAAGCCTATTTATTTTCATGCTCACCACTTCGTGGTTTCCTGTCACCCTTGCCCGTTAGCCTAAGCCGCAATTATCTCTGCCTTATTCTGACAATGCAGCTTGTGAAAACCATGACTGAGATATTTCCAGGTCAGTTGAATTAAAATTCTCATAGGTCAGCTTTATCCTGTGGCAGATTTGCTGTATTATTCGGATACCAGCAGTCGGTCATGAATAACAGAGCAGAGGACAGAAACGCTGAGCCACTTTCTCGCACAAACGTATATTCCTGAGATACCTGTACATAAAAATGTGTCACTTCCAGATTATGCAAAATTAACAGGTTTCAGATGATCATCTGAAATACAAGATTTCAAAAAATTATATCAAGATGCCCATCTTACTTAATACAAGATGGGCATCTTGATATTCTTGCTGTGTCAACAGTGCCAAAATCATAGTTCAGTTCTTTAACTGCACTCATCCAGCCTCTGAATTTGATTGCGGAGAATTATTACAACCAAGGCCTGGACCCTGCTGTGTCAATTACAGCAGAAAGACTATAAGACACAGCTCCTGCTTCAAAGGCTATTTGCTGTGTATACTGACAAACAGAGCACTTGTTATCCCCATTTCCCAGACAGGTAACTGGGTCACAGTGAGTCTTTTGCCTGAAAGTGAAAGGGGAAAATATTTCACGCCCAGCTTGAGTTCAACGGGAGCAAATGTTGGGCAGGGTGAGCCCAGTAAGGCTGTTCTGGGCACACACCACATTCTGGAAAGGCAGGTGAACAGAAAGGCAAAGCTGTGACCCTTTAAAAGCATCCTCAGTGCAGAGCATACCTGGCCAGGGCTACAAATGTCTCTACGGGTACATGAGGGGAAATCTGCAGAAGGTGGAAATGCCGCTCCTTCCTGGGGTGATGGTCACAGGCAGTGGCTCGCAAGGGGCTTTGCTGTGCACGACTCCTTCTTTGCCATCAGCGGAGCAGCAAGTTTAACCCCTGTCCACCCCCACGTTTCCCTCCCTGAAGGGGAATGGAAACCCCAAGTGCCTGCTCTGGCACCCTGCTGTGCACCTGTCTTGGCCACCATGTACTGCTTTGGAAAACGGGCATTTTCCGAGGCTCAAGGGAAAAGCTGGTTGCCTGACATGCATCTAGGAGAAAGGGGACTATATGTATCTGGCGAATATAGTTGTTTTCCGATCTCATTCCATCTCATTCCTGGTGATCTAAACCAGCGTGAATTTGCACTGAAAACAATGAAGCAATGCTAGCATGGAGCCAACGTATGTGAGAGGAAACTCAAGCCTCATGCCTCCAGTTTGTATTTAAAACATGTTGCCTACCTGGATTGCTGTGTATGACATAATTAAGATAACACATCGTATAGTGCTGGAGCAACATGAAACAGTGCCTGCCCTACCTGACCTTTCCTGCATTATTGGAAGCTCATTTGTACCCAAAGCACATACAGACTGAAACAACAAAACCATGTGCACTGCTATTCTCCCGTATGGGCTCAATTTACTCCTGAATATTGTCATCTACAAAATATTCCTGAGCAGGAGAACAGGTTAGGTGATAGACAGTACCTGACCATTTTCTCAACACGGTTAGATAGTTACAGGCTCTAGTCACAGCTGTTCAGCATTATGCTGCTGTAGAGCTTCCACTTTTCTCCCTGGCTCACCTCATATAGGTTCAGTAGATCTGGAAGCTGGAGAGACCAATAACTATATATTTACATGCTATCTGTTGTCTTCTTCAATGAACAGCCTTAAGCCATCTGGAAGAGTCTCTAAATTACTGCTCCGTAAAATCTTTCTTTCTTTCTTTCTTTCTTTCTTTCTTTCTTTCTTTCTTGGAAGCATACAGAGCATGTCACTGCTACAGCCCAGACAAGTGTCCTTTCCAGGAGGGTCCTACCGCATGGACACATGCTCCAAATTGGGTGCGATCTGGGGCAAATTGTCAGTTGCTGATGAAACCTATAACTTTCTGTTGCTCTCAATTTTTTTGCTTAAGCAGAATCAAAGCTGCAAAAGATTTGATTTGTATTCAGAGATATGTATTTTTTACATCCCCAAGCAGTTGAATAAGAACACGAAGCATAAAGATATAAAGAAGGAGAAGCAGAATGCAACAATTTAGGTGAAACCAGGGAAATCAGTCTAAGTTCTGCATAAATACATTGGCAGGAATGAGCCCCATCCTATATCTAGGGAGATGACTAAAGATAGAAATGCCTATTCTATCTTTTAATATTACAGTTGTTACTATTTAAATCAAAGCAGCATTTTGGTCTACGATTTCCCATGGTTACAGAGAGGTGCTTTTTTATCCTGATCTGTGCTTTGGAGAAGAGGTTTGTCTCTCTTCTACTTAGTAACAGGAAAATGATGTATATTAAAAAAATATTTTTAAGCCAGGTTGTCAAAGTTTCAAATTTCTTACTATGTAACCAAATCCCGCAAGATCCCAGATCTTGGAAATAAGGGCCAGAGACTTTTGAGGTTTTCCAACCCTTAATATTTACATTCACAAATGCTTCGCAGTGTAAGATTCTGAGAAGTGGTCAGAGTGATTTTCCCATGTTTGTTTATCCACATTGACCCTGTGGCAGCTAGCTCATGAAATAATAATGAGGCTGTTTCGGTGTAATACACAAGGAACTGCACTTTTCATATAGTTCCAAGTCACATGGGGCTATTTGTCATTTTTGTAGCTGAGCTGAATCAAGTTGCTCTAACTTTAAACCTGTATTACCTTTCCCAATCTGAATTGCATTATGGAGTTAATTTAAATTACTTCAGGAAACAGCCATGGCACTGGAGGTGCTTCTGTTGATAAAAGTGTACCTTGGAGCATTAGTCAGGTTGCACACATAGGGAATTAAGCACTGGCCCCATACGGAAGATGAAATCCTGGCCTCAGCAAAGTTAATGGCAAATCTCCTTTTGGCTGCAGTATGATCAGGCTTTCTGTCTGTCCTTCCGGAGAATGAGATAGGAGGTAGTAACAAAAATAATAAGGTGCTAGGTCCTGAGTGCACAGTTCCCAAATGTAATTGGCTACATGGTGGCAGCAAACTTGAGACCTTCACATAGCCACTTGTTTTGCATCGCACATTTACCCTTCTTCTGCAGGTCTTATGCAGAGTTAAGGTCTGAAAAGGAGTTTCAATGAGAATAGCATAGCAATATGTCGAATCTTGAGAATAAATCATATCAATTATTTCTGAAACTACCCTGCCCATTACCAATTTCACCCACATGTGATGACAACACTCTTTTTTTTGATCTATAGCCAGCACCCATGAAATCACAGACCTTAGAAAATGCCCTGTGATTTATGTCACTAATGCAGACAATGCAGGCAGCAAGCTACAAATGTTCCCTGCCCTGCACCTGTGGGTTACTCAAGTGGCACAGCAAAAGAGCTGCATAATTCCCCGAGGGGACGAAGAGAGCTGGGATGACAGCACAGACCGGGGTTTCTGGCCTGCACCCCTTCTTTGCCTTAAGTTCCTATTTCTACTTCTTTGAACTTCCACTGTACAGCTTTTTAGGATGAAAAGCTACAGGTCCTAAAGCTGTCCAGAAGCTCTGACTGTTCCTCTCTGTCTTTGACACTAGATGCCCATTCTGACTGGTTTTCCACATTTCCCGAATTTGGTCACATCAGCATTGGGAGGACACAAGCAATCACAGGGGCGTTCAATCTTCTTCAATGGCTGAACCAAATAATGAAAGGCATATGTATTCCTGTTGTGAAGGTTTTCCCAGCCTTCCCTAAGTAATTGATGTCAGAATCAATACACCACTTTTTGCTGCTATGGCTCAGCAGCATTTATGGTAGGTTTCCTTTTTAACTGTGCTTTCATTTTTCCAATTTCCTGCTCTTAGAATCTTGTCCAGTAAATTCCTTGTTTGGGTTTTATGGACTTTTTGATCATATTTCTTAGAAGATAATTCTTTTGGGATGTCACAGGCGTGGAGGAGCTCAAAAGAATTATCATTGTTGACAAGATGTTTGACCATGGACAAATGTTCCTCATTAAGAACAGGTTCTATTTTCTACTTATAAAAACAAACTTCCTGCACACTCCAGTTACAAGGAAATGGCCTTATTTTTATAAGGACACGTTTATGTTTGAAGCCAGCAAGGGGCTTAGTCCTTCTCTGGCCTTTTATCACATTCATGCTTGCTTTCCCTTGCCCTTGCCGAACTTCAGAGAAACTCCTCTCAGTACATCATCAACCCCTGACCTAAAGCAACACAAAAATACCTTAAAAATAATCTTGTGTGGTTGCTGCAGACTAGCACAGACTGCTGAGTCTACCATACCTCCACATCAGAATAAGAACTAGAGTCATCCCACATATCCTTGGTTCCTGCTGGCTCTGTCCTTGCCTTGCGTTAAATTCCTGGCTCTTCTGCTGTGCTAATCATCTTGCAGCACTTACACACATGCAGATCTAATGCCCAGAGCAATAACATGAATTGCCTGTGGT
>NW_008824229.1:718843-731539 GCF_000699105.1 Pygoscelis adeliae
TCTTATTATATTTTTTTTTTTTTTTCTTCGTAGTGCCATCTTTACCAGCCTCCCTAGCTGAAACATGGTGCAGCTGACTGCAAGCAGCTGGCACGCAGGAGCAATCCAACTGAAGTTAACGGAGTTGTTGGAAGGCTTAAACCCAATTGTCTGGATAAGTTACCTGATGTCACACAGGGTGAAGACAGTGGAAATCTAAAGACTTCAGTCATTTCTGACTTAAATCCTGGCAGAAGCCATGATTCAGCAGACATTAAAGCATGTACTTAATTAAAACATCCGACTTAGCCCATTCCTGGTCAATAAGGCATGTGAATGTGTGTTTAACTTACTTTCTTTGCAGTGTTGTCAGAAATAGCTGTTGATTGCCCCGTTACCTAAAGCTAAGTACTCCACATACTGTCTGCCTGGCTTTGGACCACTGTGGTGTTGCTTCCAGAAGAAATGAAGATTTACAGCCACACTGCAATGGGAAGACTCTGAGTCCCGGCCGTGCTGGTTGCATCCTCTCCCAGTTCTGGCAGCCGTGGCCCCCTCACCCCCTGGGTCTGTAAGCCTGGGCATTATCCTCTCACTGCTGCCTGACCTACACACTCATGTGCTTTCAGAAAGGTCTCACCTCCTCTTAGCAAGGCCGGTGTCTGGGGATATAAAATACTTGCATATAAAAACCACAAACTCCCGCCTTTTTTTCTCCTTATTTTCCATAAATCATCCTCTAAGTTCCCTGTGTTGTAAACACAAGACTTGTGTTTATAACATATATTGGGCTTGAAAGGGATGATAAGTTGACAAAATCTTAGTTTTCTCTTACAGCTTCAGAATGGTTAAGGATGGTCAAGGATTTTACATTACACCCAGTTTATTTCCATTGTAACAGCCACCAATATTTCTTTTTAATCTTTTGTTAAGGACAAAGAGAAGAAGGCGGGGAACTGGAAGGAGGGGGAGCGCATTTAAATCATTTCTATTTTAAAGTTTAAACGAGGCTTTTATTTTATTTAAAGCCCGCATTCACTTTGCTCTTAGCAAAAAAAATTTCAAATAACAGAATTTCCCACCGAATGGCATTTCCACATTTTGAGCAGCTCTCACAGCAATACATACCTCAAAGGGGCATTGTGAGCCTGAATTAATTACAGCTCCATCCTCACACACACTGGGATCTCTGGCCTCAATCCAGCAGAGCACTTAAAGTGCGTGTTTCTCGCCAGGAGTGCAAGCCGGCCTGCCGGTTTCACCTGGTCCCTCTGCCTACGTTTAAAGGTAAGCATATGTGTAAGTGCTGTGCTGGAGCAGGGTCAAAGGAGGCAGCACCTCGCAGGCTGAGCCTTTATATTTCTAGAGCATCTTGAGGTCTTCAGAAAAAAGGCAGTGCTGTATCACAGAGGCATGTGTTTACACACGGAGCTGTATGTAAACCTTAAAATGTAACCGTGTGAGCCTCCACAGATCTGATGTACCCGCACTTGCTTTTTTTTTTTAATAAGCAAAATTTAAAATATTATCCGCTTCAGAATTGATATAAAAATAACAGCTGTGGCCCTTCCAGATGGGAAGGAAAAAACATGCGAACAAGCTCACACACACACACACAGAGTGAAAAATACTTTATGTTGAAGGATTTATAGTCTGTATTTCAGGGTCCTCCTGTTTCATGCAGATGAAAATGGGCATTTTATCATCAGTGTGATGATAAAAGCATTAAGAAGCATGTGAGAACAAGAAAAAGGGAGAGAGGTCGGCCTAACTCAAAGCAAAAGGAAAAAGCACTGACGCAAGGGTGGGCTCACATTAACGAGATGATGGCAAAGGTACAGGACTGGGAGTCGTTTGCGGAGCAGTATTGCTGGTTCTAACTGAGCGGAGGGGTGGGGAAGGGACGTGTGCATCGTGGGGATAGTCAATCATGTTTGCAGTGTTTTAGCGAGGTCAGGAGTTGATTACGTGTGTCAGGCTCCGGCTTCCCCGGCAACTTCAGAGGGATTAGGAATCGTGCTGGCTTGGGCACTGGGGAGGTGATGGGAGTCTATTATCTCCCATACTTGCATTTCAGATAATGAGGAGAGGAAGGACACTGGGGACTGGAGAGGAAAACACAGGATCTTTGCCTCTAGGCTAAGCAAAAGGAAAGCTGTGTAGTGAGCAAGGACATTTTATACAAAAGGTGAGGGATATTCTGGCAGTTTGTTCAGTGGGAGTCAGAAACTAACGTAGCAGGTCAGCTAAGCTGAAAAAGAGAGGTTTGTGGTTTAGGGTAATCCTTGCAATACCTGCTGGTGGTCAGCCTTCCTCCAGGCTGGAAGTGGTGAAAGGAGTGGAGACACCAACCGGGTTGTACAAACACTGGGAAGCATGCAGTTTACAGAGCAGCCCATGCCTTGGTCTAGAAATCGGGAAACAAGCCTAACCAATAGAGACCTTGACAGGTGCCCCCAAGTATTAAGAAATACGGTGAGGAATGGATTCCCCCTGTCCCTTTTGTTTGCTCAAAAGACCCT
The DNA here is from genome assembly GCF_000699105.1 of Pygoscelis adeliae. Classification (NCBI taxonomy): domain Eukaryota; kingdom Metazoa; phylum Chordata; class Aves; order Sphenisciformes; family Spheniscidae; genus Pygoscelis; species Pygoscelis adeliae. Next base: position 721,345 of record NW_008824229.1, read on the forward strand.
CTCTCTGCTGGATCTTGAGCATGGCCAGCCTGCAAAAACAAGTAAGCACTACTTGTTACCGGTCCCCATTTTGGGGTGCTGCTAGGGGGAGGACAGCAGTGTCAGCATATGCCTGCTCACCTGTGTTGGGGCCAGGGCTGGGCTCAGGTGGGTTGTGGGTGTGGACCACAGTGCAGGACAGGCCACTGAGGAGCTGCTGGGAGGGCACAGTGACATGTGGAAGCAGGTGACAGCACAGTGCAGCTGAAGCCTGCTCAGAGGGAAGCTGTATCTGGACCATGTGGGTCAGTGCTTTTACACATACTTATGTCTGAAACGATAAATTGTCTAAGCTGTGAATACTCAAAAAGCTGTGCTTTGCATGTGCTTGTACAGGAGTCACCTTTATCAGGGCTCATCCTTTACTGAAGGAAAAGGAGAACAGAGCACTCGCGCACCAGCTGCCTTGCACAAAGCAGGAGAAGATGGTGTCCTTGGGAAGGGAGGTTCGTGATGTACTGCCATGCCATGTGTCGCCCAGACCAGGGAAATCAAAGCGCTGGCAAGAATTCAGCAAGAGAGGGAAAACTCCTGCCCTTTTCTCCCAACAACATCTGAAGTGCCTGCCTGGCTTCTGGCCGCTGTCCCTAAATGCTGCACAGCTCTAGCACTGGGTGAGACAAGCTGCCACATGCCTGCAGCCATGGGACCTGGTCCAGCACCACTGATGGCCCTGCAAAGGCTGATGCTGAAGGCGAAGGGCACGGGCCAGGCGGACAGCACTGCCTGTCAGTATTTCGTACCATTTGCCTTCTAGTGCAGTTCACAGGCATTTGCCTTGGAAAGCTTACAGCAGGGAACACAGGCACAGAAAGCTTGGGCCACAAAGAGAAATTGCCTTGATTCAGCCTTCAGGCAGCATATTTAGCCTTTGTTCCTGAGAGCCCACAAACACTAGAAGAGCCACAAGTCAAGGGAGGGGCTAAAGCTCATCATGTTTTAAAGAGGTTAAAGATAGATATGAGCATGATTTTAGATTGAACATATCAATACATGAGTAAGCACCTTCATGATTTTCCAAGACCACACGGGAAGACATTAGCAATGCCAGGAGCTGAACCTGCATTTGCCGAGGGATGCTTTGGGGCTTTGCCAGCACCCTCACCCTTCCTCTCCCAACTCGCCTATTGCCTCCTTTGGAAAAACATCAGTAGTTTGTTTCTTTTCCCTTTGACAGACAGACACGTCGTCGAGGCCCTGAGGGCATTAATAGACCCTAAAGGCCCTCAGCAGCTTCACCTGGAGGCTCCACCCACACCCCTGCCCATGGGCCCAGGAGCCCATTTGAGCTCAGCCCAGGGCTATGAGTCCTAGTCTGAGCTCTGTTAGATTGTTGCTCTCTAGCTCAGCTGTGGTCAAGTCTGTGCCTGCTCCATGGATCCTGCCTGTACTTTTTGGAACCCTGACCCACAGTGGGCTTGGGTGAGTCACTGCTCAGCACTGCCTTCCTATAATGGCTGATGGAGCACAAGTAGGGGGAGCAGGGGGTCTGGGAAAGTGGTAGTGTGTTTTTCTGCCCTCTTGTTGCCATAAAGGTGAACAGTGTCTGCACAGAAGATGTAAAGTGCTCCTGGTTTCTTTTTGGGTAGGAAGAAACTGTGATACCTTCTTCAATCACAAAAGCAGTCTGCTGAAATACTTGGTAAAATACAACTCAGAAAACTGGCTTGGTTAGGCAGAGTAGAGAGCTCATGGCTGAGTTTGATGGTAAAAAGGTGGTGTGCAGGAGGGGGCTGCAGGGAAAAACAGAGGATTATAGACTAGGGAAACCCTGCCTGGGTGTGTAGGGATGGTGTTGGGAAAGCCAAAGCTCATCTGATCTGCAAACTGGCAAGGGGTTTCAAAGGTGACAAGAAGCTCTTCCACAACTGCATGAGCAGCAGCAGACTTCACAAGGAATATGTAGGGCCAGCCCTTAAATGAGGGGGGTGTTTTAGTGATAGTGGATATAGTAAGATGGGTATGCTTGGACCTTCTCTGTCTTGGTCCTTGCTCATGAAGTGTCCTGGGCCTTTACCCTACACACAGGGCCTGGGGCAGAGAGGTCCTAGGGGCAACGGAAGGAGGATGCAGACAGGGATCCCCAACCAGGCAGGAGGGAGAGCGTACGTGGAGCTGAAATGGTGATGGTGGAGTACCTGCTCCAAACCTGCTGGGACCTGAGCTCCACTGATTACTTTTGGCTTGATTTTTATCCTTTCCCTGGCACTTTACTCTCAGCTTTCCACGTATTCCCAGTGACACCTTTGCCTAAGCAGGCACCTCAATACTGAGAAGGTGTGCTGTGGACAATATTCTTGGTGTCTGTGTGATTTCCCTGCCAGCTGGGCTGTGTGTATGCAGTGTGGTGATGACTGCTCTCCCCCAGCACCCATGTCCCTGCTCCTGTGCAGCGCTGTGGTGCTGGTGCCCAGGAAAGAGGGAGCCGGGGTGCAGCTCCCTCCTGTGCACATAGAATCCCGCAGCTGCCTCCCTAGGTGTGTGCCCTGTATCATGATGTGCTATGGGCTAGGTGCTTCTGCCTGCAAATAGTGTCAAAGCTGTGATGCTCTTCTGGTGGCGTTTCTGCTCCCTGGGCCCAAAAGGAGGTGTGAGTGTGCAGCGGAACATCACCTGGGAAGGGGGTGCTCACCCCTGACTGCAGAACTTGGCTTCTGGAGTCTGAGAGTGGGGGAGAGAGGACAAAGGGGTCACAGTGTTCTTTCCATGGGATGAAACTTGCAAGGGAGGGTATCCTTCATGCTGTTTCAGATTACTTTAATATATGTGGTCTGGTTTAGCATTCAGAAATACTCTGTGGAGTTTCTACTGCGGGGGGGTGTGGGGTGTGGAGAGCAGGGAGCTAAATGTTCCTTTCAGTTAATACTGGGCTGGATTCTGCCAGCCTTATTCATGCTGACTAGTTCTGTACTTAGTGCTTATCTGCCAGAAGTATCCCACCCAGGGTGTGAGTCCTGTAGTACTTTACCTTGTTTGATGGAAATAGGAGCTTTTGATTGCTGAAGCAATAGAAATTAATTTGTGGTGACTTAGAGATGAGATACTCAAACCTGTAGAAAGGAACTGCCTAAATCCACCTTTTGAATCTGTCGTGCATCCCATCCTTGAGAGTATGACTGAGCATCTTAATGGTGATAGTGACACTGAGCTTTACTGCACAGACTAGAAATACAGACTGGCTTTTATTGCTTAATTAGAGCTTTAAATAGAACATTTGACCCAATACTCCTGCACCCCCCAAAAAAATGTTTGAGGACTCCCCTTCTGCTGAGCAAACAATGTCAATGCTATAAAACAAAGACTCTTGAGGTAACATCTTTCCCCCTTCTGAGATGGGGGTTATCACTATTGTGATTTTGGTCCTGCTTTTTGTTGATCCCCTGATGTAGCTTAAGTTTTGCCCTGACTCTACTCAAATCAAGTGTGCGACCAACAAAATGCCAAATCCAAGAAAATCTGAATACCTCTAAGTGTGAGCAAATCCTGTGCTTCTCAGTTGGCTGCGCTGCAGGGCAGGGATCCCCGAGCCGTGGACAGCAGAGGGAGCCGGAGCCCCGCGGCAGCAGCCCCGAGCTGGGCTGGGTCCTGCCCGGGAGTCTCCCGTGGAACCGGGAAGGTCCTCGGCAGAAAACACGTCGCTGGCAAATGCAACTTCTCCTACTTCATGCGAACTGTCTTGCTCCACGTGAATGAAATGAACTTCCATACCAGGGCTCTGGTAAAGCTGTCTTGCAGATGCATATGGCTTAACTTCAGCCAATACTGAAAAAAAGGCACATTAAACTGAATATTGAGTCATGTATAGTCTGGGCTGTCAGTCAAGTTCAGACGCAAACTGACTGCAAAGCAATGTGTCTAACATGGGCTACAGGGCATGATCATCAAATGATGAACTACATAGCAATAAGTGCTGCAGGCAAGGACTGCTTTCCCTGTGTTTAACTGTAAACATCAAGGAATTTCAGAGTGCAAAGGCCAACAAAGCTGTTTTAAAGATTAATTTATTCCATTTGGTCACCTTTTGTACTAGGTTCAATAGTTCAACCTCACTAGAGTTTAGCACATCTGTCCAAACTAGAACCTTAAACCTCTAAATTCCTTTCTGCAAAGTAGCTTGTACAACTTGGTAAGGCTACTAACTTAGAAGGCTAGATGCCTGATCAGAATAAATAATGCCTTAAAATAGGCTAGCTATAAGGATAAGCTCTGCCTCCAATGTATAAGGCAGTAGCTACCTGGGTGACTATGACTTAGAAGTTCCTGACAGGCACGTGACCCTCCTTGGCTGCTTTGCTAACCTTGAGGACACAGGAGACAAAAGTGTTCCCAAATCCTCCCTGCTCCCTCAGCTGGGGATGCTGAGCCATGTGCCATCCTTTCCATGGCACTGGCATAGATGGGCTGTGGTGAGTCATGGGTGTGCAAAGAGAAATGATAGCCACAGCTCCGTGGTCACATTCCTGACTGCAGACATGACACTTCCTCTGTGCCCTTCAGCTTTACTCCTCAATGCCCAGCAGAGTACAAGTTTCCAGCTATAATGGCACTTGCAGGTGAGTTACAGCCCAGCTCTCCCCATGGTAGAGTGGGTACAAAGCTACAGCAAGGGCAGCATGGTGTTTGTGGTACCCACGGTGCTGGCTGGCCCATGAGAGATGAGACTACATGCTGAGCCAAACTGGGACTCTTGCAGTTCTTGGGGGTTCTTCCTCCTACTGACCAGGCAGGGTGACTGTTCAAAGCTGTGGTAACATCCTGACCCTACCGCAGCCTTCACTGAAGACTTCTTTCCCTCTCTTGCAGGTCCAAGAAGAACACAAATGTCTGAGCCTTGTCCTGGAGCAGCATGAGGGGTGCTGTCTTCCCAGGTGCAACTTGCTTCATACGCTGGCAGGCAGTTCCTCCCTGGTGCATTAATGCACTTGTTAAACCTTTACAAATTGAGCTTGTTTCACCAAATGCTGGAAGACTGAGGGGGAGGCAAGATGTGGGTGCTGAGCAGCATCTCCAGCAGTGAGCACACAGGGTGACTGCACTCTTCAGTCGTATCGTCCAGATCAATATATTGAGCTTGACAGAAGCTGCCTCCTTGGTGAAAGCTCTTTCAAATGTAGACATCCCCGTTTGCAGCTGAAACAATCTCTTGATAGCTAGATGGTGTCCCTGGGCTAATGCCCTGCTCCTGGGTAGCCAGGTCACTGCCAGCATGGCAGGGCACTGTACAGCACTTGCTCCCTTCACATGTGGCTTTTGGTCTGGCAACTGCTACAATGATACAGCCCCTATTGCAGTCTCATTGATTGCTGGTATCAAATATACTAGCAACTTGCTCTGATTTCCTTGATGGATTTTTTTGTAATCAAGCCCATCCCTTCATCAATTTGGTTTAATCAATTTTATTGTGCATAGGGCAGAGCTGCTTGTGGGCAGGTGTAACTCTGGTGATATTGAAGTAGCCTTGGAGCATGAATCAATGGGAAGAAGAGACCCTGGGTGTAAAGAAGCTTCTGTTCATGCTACTAAAATCTTAACGTTGTTTGGTAACAAAATATTTAATGCACTTTTATTTAAAGAAACATCTCTGTGAAATGAAAACAATAAACAGCTGGTGATGGCTTAATAGCTTAAGTGTAGCTGGGACATTCAATCAATCTGAAAAACAATTTATTGTGAGTATATTTCAAAATGGTGGAGGTTATTGCTATCATACATCTAACCATAATGGCAACGGGAAAAATATATCCTCTCTTGAGAACTGTGAAAGGGCTCAGTGACCAGTTTGTTAGATTCACTGCTGAGTTCAGTCATCTGTGGCTGTGCTGAATGGCTGAGTATGGCTAAAGCAAAGAACTGACTGATTTATCAAAAAAGGTGCCTTGGAAACAAACTTAGGCCTAAGGTGCAGGAAGGGAGAGGACAAGCCCTGGATGCTCTGCTACCAGAATCTGGGTGCTGCTGCCTCTCATTCTCCCTGCAGCACAACTGCTTGGAAGCAAACACTCCTCACTGCAATGCACCTTCTGTGGTGCTAACAGGCATTGCCAGTCTTGTCTCCTGAAGAAATATGATGTAGGCAACCAAGTGGACTTGTTGGATCTAATATTCCATTTTGCCTATAGCAAAAATTGTTTGAAACCTTTAGCAAATTCTAACCCACTTTGGCAGCCTAGATGTGAGGTTCCTGTAATTCACGTGAGAATTTGCAGATGGACAGTGGAGAAAATGTATTGGTGTCAGTGGTGATAGGAGGGGAGAAGTTGGCCTGTAGCTGTTCTTTGCTTGCCCAGGAGCAGCTGCTTGACTGGTGAACAGGTGGGCCAGCCTCCAGTGCTGTTCAAGCAGCCTTGCATGGACCCTTGAGAACCCCAGCTCCAAGCACCAGGTTTGGCTGCCCTGCCCTGGGAGGGAAAGGGACAGTGGGGGAGAGCTAGAGCCCCTTGCAGGAGCTGAGGATACCAGGGTGTTCCAGGGGAGAGGCACTGGGGTACCTGGCAGGAGCTTCTCATTGGGAGCCAAGCTGCATTAGTCCTGCTGCCAGTGGAACTGCTCCCTTGCTTTGGTTTCACTACCTGCTGCTGCATACAGCACTGCCTGCTCTCTGTGAACACCTGGAAACTCATTTGCATCTACAAATACAACCTTTCTTCAGACAGAGGTTAAAATGATAAGTTGAAATAAACGTGGACAGATTGTCACGTCCCACCTACGAGAAGGGGAGAGTGACTGAGGTCCGCAAATCCCCTCGGTGTGGATTAAGGTGAGATAACACTCAAGGTCCAAACACGAACATCAACTTTAATGGAACAAACACTTCTATAAGCATCAACCCTCTGTGTATTAATGTGTCACATAAGCTAAGCGGCTTTATGAGAAGTTGAGGTAGGCCTTGTGTTACTTAGCAGCATCAAGGGCAAAGAGCAAGAAGGGGTGAGGTGGGGCGGAGAGAGAGATGGGAAGCGAGAGAGAGAGAGAGAGAGATCACCAATCCTGGATTCAGCATCAGACCTGCCAATGGGGGGTGTTGGTGTGGAGAGCGCCCCAAGGAGGCTTGTGTGTGCCCCTATTTATTGGCCCCAGCCCAAGGTTTCTAGAATCTTCTCTCACCTCAGCTTGAGGAGTGGTTGAGACACTAGTCAGTCAAGGAGAGTGACACTGGGCCCCTCCCCGTGGCTGGCTTCTGGAGCTTTCTCTTGGGGCATTGTCTGTGCTCACAGCACAGTGACTTGGGCCTCATCCCTTACACAAGTACACTTTCTAGTTTGCTCTCAAGTCTGATTTATTTAAGTGTAGAATTACTCAACTCTATGGTTTGTAAATCTGACCTTCACCTTGACAGTTAGCTCTAGTACATGTGTAAGTGGTTCATTTTAACTTGGTTATCTCTAATTGCACTATAGTTATTCTGTTAATTGTTTTGTAATGATCCAAATCCATCTGCTGTGTCTATCTTCAATTGCCTCCGGGGACTACTATAATCAGGATGATTAAACCAGTTGCTGGCAGGAAAAATGTCTGTTCACAAGAACTGGAAATACGCAATATTTCAGTAAAACAAACTGGGTCAGCCTGGGAGCTCCCCTTGCCCAGCAGCAGAGGATGCCTGAGAAGAATAAAACACAGCACAAAAGTGCAGTGATGCTTGGTCACACTCTGCTCCCAGGCCAGGCTCAGACACCCTCAGCCAGGACACTGTGTAGTTGATGATAATACATTATGACAAGACATGCCACAGCTTAACTGCATCAAAACCCACTACCTTTTGTTTTGAACAAGCCATTGCCAGACTAATTTGATGTTTCTTGGTAGAAATCAAGGTCTCTTCATCCCTTTGCTGGCCTGAAGAGTCCCAGTCTGCTTTAGCTGGTCCTTGACTGTGAACTCCCCTCACCCCCTTCTTTGTGTCTTTTCTTGTTCTATTAAGTCCTTCTGCGATGGTGAAACCAAAAATGCATGCAAAATCCAAAATGGGAGCAACAATAGCATAGTGATGCCTTGTGGTTTTTTTTCTCTCTTCCCATTTGATTTGCCTTTTTGACTGTAACTTGAGCATTGAACAACATTTTACTAGAACTATCTATTGTAGCCCCAAATCCAGTTTCTGAGTGGGAATGGTCACATACCATGGGCCTTTAAAGTTGGAGATATTCACTCAGGTACCTTATTTTACACTTACTTTTATTAGCTATTTTGTTATTCAACTGCTTGGTACTGTCAGGTCCTCACTGGATTCTTCCTTGTCTGCCCTGGGCTTTACTATCCTGGGCAACCCAGCATCATCAGAAAATTTTGGAACTCCTGTATTCACAAAAAGCGAAGCAGAGCTCAAAGAAAAGAAAATGAAGCTGTGAATGCCTGAAAGATCTAGAGCAATTCACACCTGTCTGAGCAAAGCATATTCTAGTCACATGAATCTCTTTTTGACCTGTACTATTTGGAACAAATTGCTGGAGGAAATAATCAAACATTTGTGTTTCCCAGGGATGGTCTATATATCACTGCCGTTGGTTGTTTCTGATGTGTGAAAGTGTTGCAGCCCTACAGAGAACATTTTGCCTGCTCAAGCCAGGGGCAAAGCACTTCAGATGCAGCTGCAAGTGCCACTTAGTTTTTAAATAAGTTCTTACAGAACTCTGCATGCATGTCCTTTTGCCTATTGATTAAATAGGAAATATTCTGTTTCTTTAAAACAATGTGCAGATTTTTTTCAGTGCCTGGAGGATTATAGAAATTTTTTTGTGTGTGTAATACCAGTCTAATATAGCTATTGAGATAACAAAGGCATCCATAAACTCACTTTTTTGTACTCCTTTATCTTTGTTTCTAGTTAATCCACAAGGAGAGCTGAATTGCTCCTCGGGGGCTAGCTCTGCATAAAACAGCCCATTAGCAATGGGCCCACCGGAAGGCAGGCTTGCAGGGCTGGCAGCTCCAGGACTGTTCCCCATCAGGGAGCAAGTCACACAAACAACTGTGCTGCCCAAACTGCATTCCCCTATTCCTAAGGGAATGTCCTCAATGTTCCAATTGATTTCTGTCTCTGACAGAGTTGACTGATGTATGTGGGATTTTCTGGCTTTGAGAGCCATCTGCAAGAAGTACATATTGATTGGATCCTCTTGGGACAGGTGGGTGGGATAAGCTCATTACCATCAGCCCCTTCTACAATGTAGCAAAGCTTTTATGAGTCAGTGGTCTTATCTAAAAAACTTCATGCAAACTTTGGAATAAGGTACCTGAAAAACGTGCTACTAGCAAACATAACAGTGTTTTGAACTAATGTGACTTTCTGAAAAAGAGTAAAACAGTGAATTTCTTTCCAAAATTAGTAGAAATTAAAATACTGGACTCTTTCAGCAGCTGCCCTGTTAAGTGCTAATAGTACCTACTGAAACGTGGTTGCTGCTGAGCCAAATTTGCATTTGTGGGCACCATGGCATCTCCAACTACTGCTCAACAGTGAAGAGGCTGCAGGGCAGCAACTATTAGTGTAGGGCTATGTTAACTGATCCATACCAGCACTTGTGCTGGACATCGAGTGTTGTTACTTCAATTGCCTTCTGTGTGGAGTCTGAAAAAAGGAAAAGGCGTCCTAGAGCAAAAAAAAAATGGAGGCTATGGAGTATAGGAGGCAGGAGCATATTACAAATGCTGCAAGCCAGTGCACAGTGTGCTTTCTGGTTGGTTCCAAAAGATGTGATGCTCTGTTTGGTGCACTGAACCCACCATGCCCAGTCCTTTGAGCAACTGGAGTAGTGCTCTCCTGTTTAACAGCTTCTGAATTATGATGCCAGATCCAGCTCATCAGTTCTTCTGTAGTCCCATGCTGTGTTTAAAACAGACAGACCCAGTGGGGGGAAGCAGTCATGTACAGCAACAGAAGCCTTGGTAGAAAAGGGATTAAAATTAACATTTAAAACAACTGTATCTCTTGGCTGTATCCCCTGATACAACTGTTTTAAATGCTAATTCTTATCATAGAATCATAGAATCATTAAGGTTGGAAGAGACCTCTAAGATCATCGAGTCCAACCGTCAACCCAACACCACCATGCCCACTAAACCATGTCCCTAAGAGCTGCATCTACACGTCTTTTAAATACTTCCAGGGATGGTGACTCAACCACTTCCCTGGGCAGCCGGTTCCAATGTTTAACCA
>NW_008824229.1:731903-735635 GCF_000699105.1 Pygoscelis adeliae
ATCACTTCCCTGCTCCTGCTGGCCACACTATTTCTGATACAGGCCAGGATGCCGTTGGCCTTCTTAGCCGCCTGGGCACACTGCCGGCTCATGTTCAGCCGGCTGTCGACCAACACCCCCAGGTCCTTTTCCGCCAGGCAGCTTTCCAGCCACTCTTCCCCAAGCCTGTAGCGCTGCATGGGGTTGTTGTGGCCGAAGTGCAGGACCCGGCACTTGGCCTTGTTGAATCTCATGCAGTTGGCCTCGGCCCATCGATCCAGCCTGTCCAGGTCCCTCTGCAGAGCCTTCCTACCCTCGAGCAGATCAACACTCCCGCCCAACTTGGTGTCATCTGCAAACTTACTGAGGGTGCACTCGATCCCTTCGTCCAGATCATTGATAAAGATATTGAACAAGACTGGCCCCAAAACTGAGCCCTGGGGAACATCGCTCGTGACCGGCCACCAACTGGATTGAACTCCATTCACCACAACTCTCTGGGCCCGGCCGTCCAGCCAGTTTTTTGCCCAGCAAAGAGTACACCTGTCTAAGCCGTGAGTCACCAGCTTGTCTAGGAAAAGGTCCTCTTTTTATAATTTCCTAGGCCGCCTTTAGCATGGAAACCCTCAGAATTTATTTCCATCTCCGATACGTGCTTTAGCAAATGGAAAACTTTGATATGAGTTAAACTGAAAGCCTGTAATTGTTAGAAGACTGTCACACTGTCACACCTGTGATCCTCCTCGCTTTGGAAGTGGATAACTCCAAGCTTCAAAAGACAGAATAAGAAACTGTAAAGGAGGTTGATGTAAAGGTGTATGTCAGCGTGACCCTCAATAGTTACATGAATTCTTCTAAGATCATCCAGCGTTGTAGCAGACCACATTGTGATCTGAGTGACCCTGAACCTGATAACCTCCGTGACCTTGTCATCCTCCTACAGCACCATTAACTCCTCGAGGGGAGAGCTGCAGGATGTGGCTGTGTCAGGAACATTGTTATTTTCCTTTGTCATCATCCAAAATATGTTATCTCACGTCTCACTTGGAACTACACCTCCCTTACCAACTGCCAAAACAAAAAGCTACTGATGGATGTGCACAGAAGTAGCTTTAGGCTAATTATTTATTTACAGCTAATGACTATTTTGTGTGTGTATTAGCATATGTCAGTGCTTCTCATAGTTTATTTGAATAGGATATACAGATTAGGCAGTGAAAGGCAAAGTGCTGTTTGGCTTTGCAGGCAGTGCTGGTGGGTGGACCCGAGTGCATGGCTGCACCAAAGGACTCCACCAAGCAAGGGAAGTGCCTTCTCCTACGTTGCAGCTGCTGTAACCCAGGCAAGTGGGACAGAGGTGCTGGCGGTATCTGGCTGATGTAGGACCCTTCCTGCAGGCCTAGGAAATACTAAACAGGAGGATTAAAGCCTTTCAAAGAATAGGTTCTGCTTTCATAACATTTTTCTTTTCGGCCTCCACAAGAGTTGGCACAGCTTGGTGTGCTACAAAGCACTCTTTTTTCCCCTTGCTCAGAACATCTTTAATTAATTCTTGGCAGGACTATCTAACTCTGCCTGTAGATAGGAATAAACTCCAGCAAAGCTGGGGCCTCCTGCAAGGCCACTCACTTGGGTCTCTCCACTCCAGGACTTTGCGTGAGTGCGCAGACTTTCCCTGCATGATACTCCTGTGGCAGACTAGTGGATATGGTAGAGCAAAAGCACCAATGTCAGAACCCACACACACAGTTGGGAAATGCAGTTGTCTAGAATCGAGATAGATAAATTATTTTGTAGGCCATAAAGGCAACTGAAAACTCCCAGCCAAGAGGGAGCAGATCAGATCAGCACCCGTACAATCAGATCATTGCAGCATGAACGTGAGCAGTGAGCTCTGCACTGGCATTTCAGCAGCTGCTTTCCAGAGCAGAGCCATCTGGAAACAGCTGCCACGTTTAGCAACACAACCTGAACAGCCACATCTTCTGGAAGCATGGAAATCCCTACATCACCCCATGAGTCGCAGAGCTCTTCCTGCTACACCTTAGTCCCTGACCACACCTGCTGCCATCAGGAGTTTGTGCTAAAAGTAAATCAACCAAGATGTACACGTCAACTGAATATTCTCCAAACTGTGTCTCCCCTCCAAGCTTCTCGAAGTGCTGGATCCATTCAGCAACCTGCACAGATCGGAGCCCAAAGCACCTGCTTGGCATTGGGAGAGGAATCATTCCAGGAAATCAGCACGATGTGAAAGTGCATTTCAATGCACCTTAACGACCCTCTTTGAAAGCTGCAGTACCTGCGCCATCACCATGGCTGAGGTCATTGGGGACCTACTTCTTTGCTTAATGTAAGCCAGTTGATTTCAGTGGGCACTTGGTGCCTATGTACACTTTAAGATCTAGATTTTAAGGATGTCAAGTAAGAACATAAATCAGTGTCAAGTGCCTGTGGTTTTTGTGGCTCAGCTGGAGAGGGAACTCAATATCCTCTTAGCAGTTTGCTCAAATAACATTTCTTAAAATCTATTTTTCTGAAGGGGTGGAAAAAGAAAATCAGGAGGTCAGCAAAGGTAATAATCACTGAATTTGCTTCTGGATTTTCTCCCTCTGTCTTCAAAATACAGAAGTGTTATTGCCAAAGTTCCTGATTCCCTCTCTGAAACTGTCCACTATCTTTTCCATGGACAGTGCTGAAATATAATGCAAAAGTGAGCAGTAAAAAAACCTCTGTGTGAAGGCAACAGAAGCAGATTGGTGTAGTAACTCAGTGACGTTTATCTCCTTTTCCCCCCACCCTTCCTTAAACAGCGCTGCTGTTTTACAGCAAAAGAAATCCTTTCAGAATTTTGTAGCCGACTTGGAGCTACAGACCTTTACTGCAAGAAGAAGAAAAGGGGAGAGAGAGAGGTAATTTCTAAAATGAAATTAAATTAACCACAAAATAAAACATTTCCAAAGACACTTAATTTCATGTCAGTTCAGCGGAGTCTTTTGGATTTATGCCACCTAAAAATAAAATACCAGTACACACTTCAGGACTGTGGTTCTTTTAATACTCTGTGTTGCAGTTCAGAAACTGTAAGAAAATGTAATTGGATCTTGTTATGCCTAAATTACTAATTAGAATCTGTTTCGGAACATATTCGTCTAATAAAAGAAGTAACAGACTTTGCATAATTATTAATCTCTTGTAATAATCCCCAGCTGTACAGATTACTTTTCAGAAACACGCAGAAAAGATGACATTTATTGGCTTACTTTTCTTCTGTATGCTGATGAACATCCTAACAGGTAAGATTACTGCTGAATTTATTCTCATTTACTTTTTCAAGCAGCCAGAAATATTTTGTTACTAATACATTATCTTCTATTTAGTATCAGATATCGCTCATGTATTAATCACAACTGCTCTGGCTGTTAGTTAAGAGTATTTGGTTTGTAGCACTGAGTGACTGCAAACGAGGAATTCCTTATTCAGCTGTTCAAGAAACAAAAAATATTTGGCTGTACAGAGGGTCCTACGTGTGCATTAAAGAACTTGTCAGCTTCTGGCTACACAGTAAACGTTTTATTAACAGAAAGTCCTTCTGTGTGGGAGCTGGTACTGATGAGTTTCCTCTTCATCTACAGATGCCCGATCAATCCAGGATGGAGATGGTAATTCTTAATGTTTTTCTTTCCTTTGATATCACTAACAATTAGAAGAGTCATTTGTAACTCCCAGACCTGATCCCCAGCAGTGATTTTG
>NW_008824229.1:735651-737529 GCF_000699105.1 Pygoscelis adeliae
CTTACTAACCTCAGTGGGCTGTGGAAGTGCTTTCATCTCATTCTGGTGGAGAAAGAAGAGTGAATTTTTAGAAATTTCTTTAAAATTTATTAAAAGCTGACATATTAATGTCTAATAATAGAGCTAATATACTTGCAGCCTTAAAACAAAAAGGGGTTATGGTCAAGTCACTAATTCTGTTGTACAAAATCGTAACTGGAAAGCACCAGACTTATAAACATATTAGGCATCTGAGAATTTTGTCTGTCCTGAACAGGAATACTAGATGTGTGTCTAGTTATTGGCAAGAAACACTGACTTCCATGACAAAAAGCTTAAAATTTACAAATTGCCACAAATCCAATTAAAGAAATGTTGGAATAAATCCCTTAGCACAGCTACCCTGTGGTTCGTGTCACTTTGCACGATTAGCCCATTAGATTAGTGTTTGCCTTTGATTAAAAAAACCCTCAGCATCCTAATGATGTTTACACTGGCTTACTGATGATTATATTAGTTAACCTCTCTCTGGTGTTTTCAGACAGAATTCTTTCTGAAAATGAAGTTGCATAGAAGTATCTGCAATAACAAGGTACTGCTATTGCTGGTGTACATCTTGGTTAGTATAACCAGCAGGACAGCCAGCAGCATCCTGAGTGCACAGATACAAATATGCAGGGAGAGCATTATAACAGATATGGGAAGTAGAAATATATATGTGGAATAAGGGTTAATATGATTACTTTTAATTCAAAATGTTTTTCCCATATGTTCCATTATATTTCCTTATGGCTCTAAAATCTTTTGAATGCATCATCTGTGTTTTCACAAGTTTAAGGGCGCTATAGTATTTGTGCACAGCAAATATTTCTGTGGCAACCTTTTAGACAGTCAGGAAAGTGTGTGTCAATCTAAAAATAAAACCTTGTTCAGGCAGTATCCTGTTGCTCTCATTACCAACAATTATGGTTTTCTTTCACACCGGGCCAAGCAGCAGACTGCAAAGTGTATCTAAGGTCAGCCGGTATAAACAGTGAATTCTCCTCTCCAGACAGCATTTGGCTGGTCCATTTGATTTGTTATATGCCATCTGTGCCTGCGCTGCAAACTTTACTCCGTAAAATTAAGGTCTGACAATAGGATTGTTGAAGGCTTTTAATTCCCACTAAAGACCCTGGTCCCAAGCTGAGCCTGGTGAGTAGAATGGCTCCCATTTACTTAAATGGACTTTAAATGAAATAAAAATACTGGGTTTAGCTTTGCTGCACAGAAAGACATTTGTAACTGTGGTCTCAGCAAGTGTTTACATTTTATATATGCTTCTGTGTTTGCCCAGATTTGGGCCGAAGGGTGGTCAGCTCCTGCATTTTCATTGTTTTCCTTCTGAGTTAGAAATCTTGTTTCAATTGAAATAGCCAAGGTGACTTATTTCAATTTCAAAATCTCACATTTTCTCAGATATTCCTAGAGCAGGCACAAATGCAGCTGTCTTCCAAGTGGCAATGCCTTTCCTCTCCATTTTCTTAGCCTGTTTCCTATGGCCCGCTGAGAAGAGACATGACTCTGCGGTCCCAGGCAATGCCGAGGCAGCACGGACCCAGTCACCGGCAGCCCAGGGCAGATGCTGCACCCCTGGCTTCTGCTATACTCAGCTGGGCTGCCTTTGTGCTGAGATGGTGGGGGAACAACTGCCCAGCTCTTTTCCCTGGCAGAGCAGGCAGCTGCAGGGGCACAGCATAGATGATGGCACCTTATTCCTTATATTTTTATATTAGGCAGAGGAAATGGCATGGAGGAGGAACAGGGAAATATGGCTTTAAATTGCAATTGCTCCTTGCTTTTAAATACCCATCTGCCTTCTAGAAATTAAAGCAGCCCAGGGAATTCTTGAATTGTCCC
>NW_008824229.1:737579-738327 GCF_000699105.1 Pygoscelis adeliae
ATTTGTGGTGCAGCTGGAGCAGAGGGCACCAGCTTCATCAGGTGAACAGCCACCTTCTGCGGAGCAGGGCACAGAGGGCTCAATGGCTCCGCCTGCCTCTCTCCTGCCAGAGGAGCCCACAAGCCCCCCAAGGGGACATAGGACACCAAACCATGTTGGCTCCCAGGCCCAAGCTTTCAACAAAAAGTCTTCATATTATACTAATCTGCTTTTTTTTTTCATTTTAGATCTCTACCAGGGATCTGTAGCCTTGCCGTACTGGCCCTTCTCATCCAATGATTTCTGGTCCTACGTGGAATATTTCCGGACCCTGGGAGCCTACAACAGGATCGAAGAAATGGCCAGAGCCTTCTTTGCCCAGTTCCCTTTTGGGAGTCACCTTGGCTATCATGTGCCCAACCACGAGCACTAACTGCGTCGCTCATTTTTCCTAAAGCTGGTGCTGAGATGTTTAAGCGAAAACATGGCTGCTAGCAAATGCACCTGAACTGCCCCTCAACAGCTTATTAATAATCATAGCAGTCACATGTAGCATTTCATGCTTTTAATCAGTCTTTTCTTTTTTACAATTTATGCTGTTGTGCGAAATCAATAAACTCCTTGATTACGTTGCGAGGGTTTTGGAGTTTTTTTACACGTAACGCTCGCAGCCTTCACTCAGGAAACTGATCTCTGTGCGTATAGCAGTTAAATACCAGTCCACCCAGTCTGGTGGCTGGAAGGACCGCCAGTATAATTCACAGCCACA
>NW_008824229.1:738699-742075 GCF_000699105.1 Pygoscelis adeliae
GCTTTCCCAGGCAGGGGGAAGCACGGGGCTGCTGATGGACCTGGCCGCCAACGAGAAAGCGGTGCACGCCGACTTCTTTAACGGTAAGGGCCGTCGTGTTCCGGGGGTGCGGGGGTAGGGGCTCACCGCGGGGATGGTAACGCCTTGAGCCTGCCGGGTAACGGCTTCAGAAACTGAAAGTTATCAAAACAAACCTCGCTTCGTTTCTCTCTAATCTCACGTCTTTGGTGCCTGGTAGTCGCTGAAGTTCTCGCTAACCGCACTTGTAGCGAGCGCTACCGTAAGAGCGCTTCAGTGTTCAATGAGGCGGGTGGGAGTGATACAATGCCTGTGTTGCTCCTCTCCTGGAGGTTTTAGGCGATTTGGCGTGTTAACCACTACAAGGAAAAATGCCTTGATCTGTTTGCATAACAAATAGCTTATATTAAACAGCGCAAATACATATATAAACGTGGACAGAACTTTACAAATTGTCTCTAGGTGTTACTACTTTATAGATAATTCTTTAATCTCTTAAGGTATGCGTGCATATGTATCCAAAGCAAAATAAAACACTGGTTTTTATGTTTTCTGCATTTGAAAGTCAACTGTATGCATATAAGTGTTTACAGCTGCTTTTAGAGAGGGGAACAGCTATGTATCTGGCCGCTTGGGGGTAGAATATACAACACCTTACACTTGGTTACTAAGGTGGGGTTTTTTATGTTTCTTAAGGAGTATATTTAGACATGTCAACAGTGAATTTCAGCTACGTTATTAAATCTGGTTGCTGTGGTGGTGTTGATGTCACAAGCTGGTATTAATTCTGAAATAAAGCAGGTTTCTCATGTTGCTCAAGACTTAGAATACAGGAGAAAAAGGAGGTTCAGCTTTGATATACTCTCAATAGTTGTGAGGGACCTAGCTCTTTGTTGGAGTCAGCATATTCAGGAGTAAGTATTTCCATAAAGTTCTCCCATCAGGTTGTGGTATTACATTCTATAGGTAGTTTAGGACTCTTCTAAATGAGGATTAATCCTCAGTTTATTGTATGGCACTTGTACATTCCTTCTGTAAGAACAAAGACTTGGTTTCAGTTATGTTGTTAGTTTATGCTCAATATACAAAGAAGATGCAAAGCCAAGTAGTTGAGAGTACTTCCCAAAGATGACTAGAACAGCTGTGATTAGCCGGACACATTTCACTGGTCTGACTGAGACGAGTTTTCTGAGAGAGAAATGTTATTAGCACCTTCACAGCAATGAAATTTTTAAGGAAGGGATTTTTACAGCAAATTACAAATGCGAACGTCAATCTGCAAAACTTATAAGCGTGTGCCCGGATACTATGACCTAAAGCCAGAATTCTGCAGGAGTGTCTGTATCTGAGACTTGCTGCATGCATAAAGCTAGTACTTGTTTAGTTCTGGAGTCTGGGAATCATGGTTGATCCACTCCGAGTGTGATGGCTACTTAACGTGTTTATAAAAGCCCCTCCTTTGAAGCTTTACTTTGCTTTCATGAATTTAATTGCAAAGCTTGTACGAGTGAAGCAGTTTAATTTGTGTGGTAGAGGCATACTCCCACATACTTGGGTCTGCCTTTCTTTCCTCTCTGTCTCTTCCCACTGTGATATTACACTTCTAGTAACTGATGGTACAGTAACTCATTCACTTAATTCATCTTTATTTCTGTATTTAATCCAAATAATTAAAAACTGTACTTGTAGAGTATATGCATATATAACAGTTGAAACTTTTAAGGTTTATTTTACCTTATCTTGTTTTTCTGACTAGATTTTGAAGATCTCTTTGATGATGATGACATCCAGTGAACTTAGTTGTCCAGCTACGCAGTGCTGAGATGTGGATTTTTCTCTAGGATCACCTGTGGTGTCCATTATTTATTAGAATAATCAAAATGGAAAAAGCACGGGGCGGGAGGAAACCTGTATAAGCTGCTTGGGGAATATGAAAACCAGATGGTTAAAGATAACTAAGGGGGGAATTGTGGACTGTTATTTCTAGGAAGCTGTGTGTAGATTTCTCTTAAAATTTTACTTGCTGATGTGCTCATTCAATAAAATACTAACAAAAACTCTCTGTGATATTCTTTGAAAGTAGATATTGCTGTGCTCTGAGCTCCCGTAGAGAATGATTTTTTATTAAATCATTCACTGTTACTTTTGGATATTATCTGAATATACATGGCAGGGCATATTGCTGCCTAGAAAAGTTTTGTTCATCCCGCAATATAGTATTATCTAGGGCTAAGGCAGTTGGTTTTTCTGAATAGTCTGACTCTCATTTGCCAGTCGCGCTAAGAAGAGTGTTGTGCGTCTTCCCCTGTTTCAAGAGACATGTTCACCTACTGTCAATACTTAGCTTTTAATCTGGGAAGGACAGCAATAAGAAGTAGTAATTTTGTCATGATATTTTAAGCAGAGAAACATTCTGGCCCTGGGTCATGGGAATGCTTGGATTTAAAAATCTAGTTGAATTCTTGAAATTGTACTGTGTAGAAAGAAAATTTTAGGATTCTTTTCTCCTAAAGCAAGTACTGTAATTATTCATACTTATATGTACAGTGTATATGAATCAGTCTTAGATATTAATTCAGATTTTGACACAAGTTTTCAGAACACTTTTAGGAATATTCTAAATATTTTGGTCACCTTCAGTGACCAAAGTGAATCTCTGAATGAATCAACAGGTGAGTTTTTAGAATATTTCAGAGTCAAGAATTTAATCTTGTCTAATCTTAAGTGCAGTCTGTATTTCACACATTGATCATGCTACTTAAATTTTGCCTTGAGTGAAACCGTTTCCTCCCAATCCTTCTTTCACATGTTTTTGCTTGGTTTTATCTTCAAAAAGGAATTTCTTAAATCATAGAATCATTAAGGTTGGAAAAGACCTCCAAGATCATCAAGTCCAACCGACGACCCAACACCACCATGCCCACTAAACCATGTCCCCAAGAGCTGCATCTACACGTCTTTTAAATACTTCCAGGGATGGTGACTCAACCACTTCCCTGGGCAGCTGGTTCCAATGTTTAACCACTCTTTCAGTAAAGACATTTTTCCTCACATCCAATCTAAACCTCCCCTGGCGCAACTTGAGGCCATTTCCTCTCGTCCTTTCGCCAGTTACTTGGGAGAAGAGACCGACACCCACCTCGCTACAGCCTCCTTTCAGGTAGTTGTAGAGCGTGATAAGGTCTCCCCTCAGCCTCCTCCAGGCTAAACAACCCCAGCTCCCTCAGCCGCTCCTCATAAGACTTGTTCTCCAGACCCTTCACCAGCCTCGTTGCCCTTCTCTGGACACGTTCCAACATCTCAACGTCCTTCTTGTAGTGAGGGGCCCAAAACTGAACACAGTATTCGAGGTGCGGCC
>NW_008824229.1:744696-784171 GCF_000699105.1 Pygoscelis adeliae
TGATCAAAAAAGCCAAAATTCCTCCGATGGCACCAGCCCCTGAGCCACGTGTTGATCAGGAGTGTTTTCCTGTTCCTTCCAGTGTCCTTCCCTGCCACTGTAGGGATTGAGGAAAACACTACCCGTGCTCCTGATCCTTCAGTAATGTAACAGTAAATGTAACAGTAAGTATGCTGGACCTCTGAACTTAAAAATATAAGCACAATGAAAACAGTAGGACTAGGTGTCTTTTTATTGTGTTCCTGTGGATTTCTCAACATCCTCTGTTTCATCATGTGATGTACATTAAATCGGCATTCTGACATTTACTCTGCCTAGTGTCTGACATTACAATGTGTCCCTGAAGGAACCGTCTCGCTGAGGCAGTCTCCTTTTCCTTTTTAGTGCTTGCTTTGCTTAAAGAGGAATGGATTTCAAGCTTTCCTCGTTGAAACCAATGTAAACATTTTGACTGAGTGGTAGCAACTGTGTTTGGACTGTTCTAGCTTTGGTGCTGTGCTTTCTCCAAACTAGATTTTGAAAAATGAGCTGCTGCCAGTACATGGAGGCTGCGTTCTGTGCAGGTGCAAAAGATGAAATAGATTTAAGAAGCAACCCTTGCTTCCTCTGCTTTTTTAGCTACTTTCTTTTACTGATGCCCAGATTCCTCAAGATGGTCACCTTGGTTTTGGAATACTTCCTTGTCCTTGTTTTGTACAGATTTCTCCTTCGTTTTTCATTTGCCTGCCTTAAGCTGTAAGAAACTTGAGCCTTAAATTTTCTCAGCAGCAGGAGTATATTCTATGCTACAAATCCATCTTGAACAGTTGCTCTTCAGTACGAATGGTGCTCCAGTCCCTCCCACCTTCTTTTTAGAGATGTTCAAAACCTCAGTGAAGCATTGGTTTGAAGGTGCTAATGGTGAATAGTTCTAGTTTTGTAACGTCATCTTGCTTGATCAAAACACAGAACCTATCTTCATGAAACGGGGTAGAGGGCAAATAATGCTCATGGGTCCAGCACAGCCTAAAAGTCAAGAGTTTTCATCCTGGATAGGATATAGTTACCCATTGAAGGTAGGTACAGCTAACTGCTTCTTGTGAAGCTTTCCAGAATATCAGCGTTGCATGTTAAAAAGCAGCATAAATAGTACTGCTGGTACCTGGGAAGTGTGATATGCCTGTCTGTAGGGAAGGAACTTACTCTATGTGGTGTGTAAAAGTGTTTGGGTTAGTAAAATTCCTTATGAAGAAAGCTGCTGAATTTCATTAATGCCTTGGTGTGCAGCTGATACCACTCCGGCTGTAGCTACTGAGAGTACTGTGAGTAGGTGGTTCTCTGGTATTGCTTGCCAGCTGCTAAGCTTTGACTTAAATCTGATACCTGGTGTGGGTTTGTTCTCTCGGGATGAAGTGAAATGAAAGTTCTTCAGAGTTGGAATGGGATGATACCGAAGGTACGTGTGTTGTAGCTGTCTGGAGTGTGAAGTTCTCTTCTTCACAATGAGATTGGGTGAGGAGTGTGTATATAGCTTCATCTTTCTAAAGAGGGCTGTCAATGTGGAAGAACTTTCATCACGAACTGTAATTTGTTTGGGTCCCTTTTGGGACAGTATTAATAGGGAAAGGCTAATCTGAAGAATAAAATGCCCTTCAGCTTCAAATGGTTTCTGTGTTATCATTTGTCAAGACTTTCAGTCTAATTAGTCTGTGGGCTATCAGCCTGTTGTCAGGAAATAATCACAAGATGTCAGAACCTCTAATAAACATTGATTTAAAGGGCATTTGCCTGCCTTGGCCATTTCATCTACTGAGCTTTGATTCCTGTACTGTTTGTGGAGATTGACACTGCTCATAATAGGTGTTTCTGAGTGAAAGAATGAGCCTGTTCTAGCAGCATTTTTCACACATTTAGACTGATGTATATTACTTTATAAGCTGTTGGGTACTGCTCAGTATTTCAATGTCCAAATAAATGCTCTAATCTGAGTAGATTTATGGTGGTACTGAGGTTAGTATCATGAATTGTCCTGCTGACTTCAGTGGGACAGTTGGCAATGTATAAAGCTGACCTTCTGCCTGAGTCTTGGCAGGATGAGGTCCTAAGTGCTAAGTGCTAAAATGCTTTAGAAGGGGTGCAGCCAGTTGTGCAGTGCAGGTGAAAAGGAATGGCTTCAAAACACTTAAATGTCAGCCCGTTCCCTTCGGTACTCTCACAAGGCCAATTCTCCATTTGCAGGAAACTGCAAGCTGTCACAGTATATTCCTGGGAATTAAGAATGTGTGATCTATTTTGAGCTGAAAATAATCAAGTCATGGTGAGGGAGAGAAAGTTACCATGCTAAAGGAAGCTGGCTGTCATCTGTGCATAACATTTCTGCAGTGCCTTTTCTGAGCTGGCTACCAGGTTAGCAGGAGAATCCAGTGCTCCGCTGCTCTTCAGGTGAGCAAGAACTGGCAAGCTCAGACCTAGTGTGGTAGCAGTGGTTTTCCTTGGTTGTTTTGGGTTTTTTTTCTTGGTTAACTTCCAGGGAATTAAAAGGTTTTCCTTTCAATTTTTTACTTCAATAATTGAAGTGGAAAGTATTTTTGTCAATAAAGAAGGAATTCATTTAGATGAATAAATTTGAGTTCTTCCTGCTTCCCCAGGGTTTTGGGAAGCTGACAGGCATCTTCCTGCTCTCAATGTGCAGTTGTTCAGCACATGAAAACATGCTGGGCAGATGACACTGCAGCCCTGTTCTCTGCGAGTCTCCCTGTCAGTGATGGGGCTGGAATGTGAGTGTCACATCAGGGCACTAGCACAATGCAAGTCAGTCCTTGGCAGCAGGGATGGCTTTAAGGACAAGGATTTGCTTCCATGTTTTTATTTCCAGATTATTTTTTTCGGTTTGCCTTTTGTTTGCTCCAGTTGGTCTTTGCCAAGCAGTAGGGTCAGAATGCTAATCCAAATTATAACCTTTTTCTCAAGTTACTACAAGGAGTTCAGAGCAGAGGGAGGAGCAGAGCCTTCTAAAGCTTTTCACATTGGCAAATAGGGCCTTTTTGGTGAATACTTTTTTCTTATTTATGGAAAAGTCAGTTTGCATGTAACAAGTTTCCAGTCAGCTCTAACTTTATCTGTGTTCACAACACCTGGTCTGCAGGTGTGACATGTATGTACAAACCTTATATAATCCCATGTGAACTCATGTAAACTTATAACCTTTTGAGGGAGCAGATCCTATGTTATATATTGTTGTGTATAAACAGGCATACAGCTGAGAATGTCATGTACGAGTTGGGTGACTGAGCACAGGAATACATATCAACAGGGAATGTGACAAAGCATCCCTGATACAGACAAGGAGCTGCCCCCACCAGGGGAGTCTGAGTCCCCCTGGCCCAGCTGAGGATGCTTCGGCAAGGACACTTACAGAGGGGATTCCTGTCTTCTGTCCTGTCGGAGAGCTTCCTAGTCAAAGTGTGCCCCTGCTCATGGCTCCCAATAAAGCCTGCTGCGCAACGCGCTGCTTTGGTCTTTCACTCTCCTACTGCTTTGAAGTTGCCTCTGCATTGCTGGAATACAGGTACTGTGGTGTGGGAATCCCCCTTCTCTGTGCTTTACCTCATCCGGGATGACAGATCCACCTTGGCATTAAAACAGTAACCAAAACATGTTACAGAACTAGAATGGCTTCTCCAGAAATCCCTGTCAAGGCAGTGGAGAAGCTGTGCTGTCCTGACTCCTTTGGGCAGAGCACTGTGTTTTCACAGATGCCCAGAGGATTGGAGGGAGCTGGGTGTGTTGCTTCATACCCCCTGTCCTTCCCTGCCTGACTCTGTAGGGGATTTAGAGAGGGACTTCAAGTGCAATCTCCTGCTCTGCCTCCCTCCCTGATGTCTCTCCATAAAGCTATCCTGCTTTATGAGAGGGATCCCACAGATTGCCTTGTGGGTGGAAATCCTCTGATATGCCACACAGGAAGAAATAGATGTTGACATTTAATGCTTCCATTTCAATGGGAATAAACCTTTCCTGCCCCTTGGAGTGGCTGGAAAGGTTAAAAGGACCACCTGCATGTAAGGAGGTCACACAACTGTCCTCAAAGAGCAATGGCGTTATGCTGGGCTGGTCTCCTGGGATGAGTTTAAGGATGAGCTAAGAGTGGGTTTGCTGATTTACAATCCCATGGCAGACTGAGTCGTTTCATCATGTACCTACATCTAGTACAAATATCACAAAAACACTTGGCAGCCTTGCTCCCAGCCTGGGTATGCTCAGGATTGGTTTCCTCCAGAATATTTCAAAGGGTAAACTTTAAATCTGAAGTACAATGGTTGATTAGCTAAATGTAGGTCTTTATCCTAATCCCTCTGCCTTCTTCCATGCCAAAAAGCCTCTAGTGAGTTTATACTTCACAAATAAATACAAGTCTTGCAAGCAATTTATCTCTTTCTTGTAGCTCTTCGTGGTTTAGTGCAGCTGCTATTTGTATTCCGATTAATTACTGGCACAAGTGATTACATGGGATGGGGTTGAGGCACAATTAGGCTCAGCCTATAATTGTGTTTAAAAGGACCACGAATGCTTTCACAGATGGTTTCCCTGCTGGATGAGACTAGCTAGTCTCTCCAGCTGTAGCCACGTTATTTCTCCCTAATTGTTAGTGCAGTGACTTAAATCTTTCACTGGGGGGTGTTCTCGCTTTCTGCCTTCAAGAGAGCATGCTGCCTTCCTGCTGTCTTTCTCTGAGCAGCAATACAGGGAGGGAAGAGTCAAACACAGCTGTCAAGATCAAAGGAGCTGAGGGCTCTCTTTATAACCTGCCCTAATTACAAAGCGGTAAATAAGACCTCATTCTTGGTGCCTTCATCACATTAGTTGCTATCTAATAGGAGCTGCTGGCAATGTTTATGCCCAGAGGCATCCCCTTTGTGTGCCTGCAGCAGTACATTAGTTTCTAAAGGGAAAACCAGCCATTTAAACCTGCCACAGCTAGAGGGGCGGTAAATAGTGAGACCTAACTTTGCATTAGCCATCTACTGTCAGGATCAATTAAAAAAAAAAAAAGCCAACCCCAAAACATTTAAATTTGTTGGAGAGCAGGTGATTCTGTGCCCTTTCAGCATGCCAGTGTCATTCTTGGCTCCTTCTTCACAAGATAATCAAACGTTCAAAGCACTGTGCAATCCTTGGGAGCCAGCCCAGGCCTTGGGTATGTGCCTGTTTTGGCCAGGTTTTCCCTTCCCACAGGTTTATGAAGCATGGAGGGAGAGTAAAACCACAGCAACTCAGTAATGGAAAAAGGCTGGATTCATTAGGAACTCCCCTGAGCTCGTCCCCCAGGACCTTGTTACCCTCCTGAGCCCTATTTGCAGCTCTCCCCTAAAAGAAGCATGAGGCCCTGCAGCTCCCTGCCCTTGGGCTACGGTGGTCGGCCTGGCTGTGTGACCCTGGCATGGCAGAGCCAGGGACGTGGAGGTGTGATATCCATACCACATGCAGGGATTTGGGTTGTTCCTGGGCTATAAGGACTCCCTGGGAGCTCACAGCCTGATGGGATACTTGCTGGCCATGCTCAGCTGCTGCTCCTGAAGCTTGTCAGCATGTTTTTGGCTTGTTGAGACCCCATGTGCAGACACCCACAGAGCCTGGGCAGCCTCAGGAGGCAGTAACAGACGTGCTAAGGACAGCTTCAGGGCTGGACGCTGGCTGCAGTGGGGCAGAGGTGTGTTTGCTGGGGCAGGGGAGTTCTTTGCCTGTCCTGCCCCGTGGCTGCGCTTGCTTTACTGATAGGGTGAGCATCTGTTGGGAACATTTGCCCTAGGGGAGAGCTGGGAGGGGGCTGATTGCTGCTCCTGGGGGTACAAAGTGGCTTTCTGGGTGGTGGCTTAAACTGGGATTTGGTGCCTGCTAGGAAGGTAAGTGTGTGTGTCTCTTCAGCCGAGTTCTGTAGAGCAAGAGTCTTACAAAGATTTGAGGGGAAAGACTTCATAAAATAGTCCAAAACCCTAAAGGGAGGGCTTTTACCCCTGTTTCCATGCAGCAGGGACTCACCTTGTTCACAGCCTGCTGCCTGGGCTGCACTGAGAGGCTGGTCTGTTGTTTGCTGGTTTTTGAGGTTCCTGGCTGGGACATGCATGAGCAATGCAGGTACCCTGCATGGAGCATGGAGCATCCTTGTCCTGAGCAGGGAGCTGGGAGGAAGATGGTCTCTGTGTTCACATCCCAGAGGGTGAGTATCCTGGTGAAGCTGCATTTCAGTATTTATGACTGTGACAAGGGGGAAAAGTCAGTATACAGAAAGCCTTACTGGTTTTCTTTAAAACTTCCCAAGCACTTTGTCTTGTTGTGTTTACAGGGGTTCTTGATATAACACACAGCATAGAAAGGGTGTGCTATTCTCAAGCAGGAAATCTCTGTTTGATGAGGATTTTAGCCTGGGATTCAGACCCTGAGGTTTAACCCTTTAAAGTGTGTTTGAAAATGTCCTGTAAAAGACGGAAGTCCCTACTGTGCTTCGGGCAGAGAGGAGCTGAGAGGAGGCTCGCGCTGGAGCTGCTTTGCTGCCCTCCTGCCCTGTCACAGCCCTGCCCTGGGTTACTGCATGGGCAAATACTCTTAAAGGCAGGTCCTGCATGAACCAGACTGCCCCCTCCTTTATGCATCCTCGCTGCTTACAGAGGCAACAGTACTTCTGCTCATCATAGCATATATTTGGCATGTTACTTGCCCTGGTTGTGTTTGGGGTGCTGGGCAGGGTTTGGGAGAGATTGCTTGCTCAACTTGTTTACGTGAGAAACCCGCTGCGAGTTGAAGACCACGTGCTGTGTTGCACACCAGTGGGAGGAACTGAAATGAGGTCTCTGTGCCAGCCCCCACAGTGGGACAGCGTGGGGCGGCTCGTCAGCCCAGCAACTGAGGAACAACAGGGGCGCTTTCAAGGGAAGCCATCTTCCTGTTTTTCTGTATCTATTTTTGGTGAAACAAATATGCCCCTCAGCAAGCAACCTGACTCCTGCCCTGACAGTGAGGTGTCAGCTCTGTAGCTCCCCTGGCTGGAGTCAGAGTCGCCAAACACCTCCAGTGCCAAACCCCTGTTCAATGGTCCTGGGGAGCAGAGCACTGCAACCCCCCGTGACCCTGGTTTTGATGGTCCCACACAGCGTACAAGGAGGCAGGCATCTGCGCGTGAAGCTGCCGCTCACAGAGGAGCTTGGAAAAGCCATTTACAGGGTGATAAAGAGGCTACATGTTTAAAGATTAAATAAGATAAAAGACCTTCTATACTAATATACAACATTCTTGTGGAGCTTTGTTATCTCATGGTCTGTGATAATGTGCATGTGTGTACATATAAGACATATATTCTGCTCATATATGAATATAGCAGTGACTGCAGTGTTAGGTGACACTTCTCTTTCTGGATACGCAGCCCTGAGCACCCCCACCCTGACAGCTGGGACAGGGGAAGACCCAGGACCAAAACCAGAGCCAGGCTTTGAAACAAGGACTTCCAGGCTGGGTCTCTGCTGCAGGGCTTGTTTTGGTCCTTCCTGTAGCCCTCTGCTATCCTGTTGCCACGGTGGCCAGGAGGCTGACCAGGAGTTGAGCGTGACCCTGGGCCTCTCCTGGGGTGCTGATCATCTGCCACAAGGTCTGACTGCACTTGTGAGCATCCCGAATGGTGTGCGGGATGATGCGGAGGGCAACCAACCACGTGGGGTTCAACAAGACTTTCCCATAAAGGCCAGCGTGGCCCTGGTCCCCAAGTTTCTAACACATGAGGTGTTTCTTGCACTACATCCATGGTAGCTTGAGGTGGGAGATGCTGTTGGCCTGGGTGGAAGTCATATCGATATGGGTTACTCTGGTGATAGGGCCGTTGCAGGGGGTTGCAAGAAATCCTGGGTTTTGCCCTGGCCTAAAGCACGCAGCATCAGATGTGCATGGCACTGTGAAAAGCCATGTCTAAGCCTCTGAGTCCTGGTATACAGGATAAAACTGTAAGCATATTTGCTCCTGCTGCGTGGCAGCAAGGAAAGGAGTAATTTGTTTTGACTGTCTCTTGGGAACTAGTCTTTAGATTAGCATTTCCTCCTAGTGTTTACCCCAAATGCCTCTTAGCACTTTGGTTGTTTCAATTTTCCCTGCCTTCAGAAAATCCATCTGAAAATATTTGAAAAAAACACTGCAAAAGCTCTGACTTGCTCCTTTCAATTTAAGCCTCTTATGCCATTTGATCCAGCAACTGCTGCATCTCCTTTTGTTTATGGATTAGTTTTTTATGGTTAAAAAAACCCATTAATTCACACAATAGGAGCAGGGTTTTTCTCAGCTCTCTGAATTCAGAGTGATCAGGTTGAGCATCACTTTAGCCCTTGCTAAATCTAGTATGCTGGAAGCTTGAAGCCTCCTTGGCCAGCAGAGCCCCTCTCTCTGGCTGGCGGGTCAGGGTGGATTCAGGCACAGTGGTTTTGGGGAAACAGTTGGGAAACCAGAGCTCTTTTTAATCAAAAAGGAGGCAATACAGTGCGAGGTGGTGAAATGCTGAAGCCTTGGTGAAAGCTAGAGGGTGGGGAGTTTCTTGTGAAAGTAAAAGGGTGCTGCTCCTGCGTGTGCCAGCCCAGGGTGCCCCCACCTTGCTGGCAAAATATTTTTTTTTTTCCCGGGCTGCCTGGTGAGGCTAGACCATTTCTTCACATCCTTCCCAATGACGCATACAAAAATGTGGGAGCATTCTCATTGAGAGAGTTTTTTATTGTTGTTATTATTTGTAATGTGGTAATTCACTGGAGCGTAGAAAATGCCGCTGCTGTTGGAAGTAATTTCAGTTGAAGCTCTTAATGCTGTTTTGTGCTTGTAATAACGCGTTAGCTCTGATCCGTGTTAGCTTGTTCTGAAGCTTAATGGGAGTCTTCTTTGAATGTATCTGAGAAGCCATCAAATCCTCTTTTAAAAGTCAAGCAAGCTCCTTGGAAAGCAGCTACTAATCTCAGCCTTAAGACTCTTCCCCCAT
This sequence comes from Pygoscelis adeliae, assembly GCF_000699105.1. Lineage (NCBI taxonomy): Eukaryota > Metazoa > Chordata > Aves > Sphenisciformes > Spheniscidae > Pygoscelis > Pygoscelis adeliae. Next base: position 753,677 of record NW_008824229.1, read on the forward strand.
TAAGGTAACCTTGCCGAGAGCTGGGGCAGGTCCTGGCGGTGTTCATCCCAGCAGCCCACTCAACATGGAAGGTTGCACAACCGCCTGAAGCTCTGCCCATCTGGTGTGCAAAACATTGCTTATGGCACACTTATGGTGTGGAAAAGTAGAAGCATGGTTGGTAGATCTCAACTTCTGACTGCACTTGGGAGCTATTCAGAGGGGAGATGGGACAGGATCCTGCCAGCTTGCAGATGGAAAGCTCTGGGCGGAACACGTACTCGTGCCATCACCCTCAGTGCCAGGCGAGTGATTTGGGAAGGGACACCTCCACCCTGAGGTCCCCTCTGCCCAGGAGCCTTGAAGGACCTTCTGCTCCCTGGTCAGGCACTGTGTTTGCAGGGGAGCTTCTGGCATTTCTGAGCACCACAACTGTGCGGCCAACACATTTGTGACCATCTCAGGACTCCCAGAGCCATGCAGTCAATGGGCTGCTTTTGTTGTGTAGCCTCACTGGCGTTTACAAGGCTTTTCAGATAAATCAAAAGAGAAGATCCCTGCCCTAAATGAGCATGCTGTCTACATTAGAGAAAATGATAAGGGATAAACATAAAAGGAAAATCAAAGAATTAAAATAAATGAAAGTTAATAATCTGAATATATTCAAAGATCTGGGCTAAAGAAGGGAGACAACAAACCATGGGTGGAAGTCAAAGGCCCTAATAAGACAGGGAGTTACGATGGAAAAATCAGAGCCATCTGTTCCAGATGAAAACAAGAGCAGAGATGGCTTTTGTGAATAGTCTTCTCCCTCTTCTACTCGAATTTTTAAATGCTGGCTAAAATGTTTACCATTGGTTTAAGTGAATTTAGGTAGTTAAAAAAGGGAAATTTAGAATGTGGTATTTAAATGTAACCAATTTTTCTCTTATCAGTTTTAAATGTAAAAAAAGGTTAGCCCATCTTGAGAGTTACTGTTTCATGATGTGGCAGGAGTGGTGTTTGACTTTGGGCCCAGGTTTCCACAAGGAGAGCAAGAGCAGAGGTAGGAGTGAACTCTTGGTCCCATGGAAGTCACTCGTGTAACCTCACTGATTTTTCAGGTAATAGGGTCTACCCTTAGCAATCATTGCCCCTGCAAAAGGCAATTTTCTGGTAAATACAGTATAGCTATAGCGCCAGTGCCCCAGAACACCGTCCAGGGTTAAGCCACCTCATCCTCTGCCATGCAGCACCCCTTGCTTTAATTGACATCCAGGTCTGGGTACAGGAGGAAACCCATGAAAGTGGAATCGTTGATGTTGTCGGCGTAGACACCGTTGTTGTCCCCCTCCCCGTATACCTGAAGCCAGACCTCGTCCCCAGTGCTGAGGTGCAGCAAGACAGAGCCGCTCGCCTGGTCAACGTTGTTCTTCTGGAACTGGTCATAGGTGAAGACCACTGCCTTGTCCTTCTTGTAGAGGCTGACCTTGACGTCTGTCAGGTAGACTGTCAGGTGGTATGCAAAGTAGTACATGCCGGGGATGCTGCAGAGGAACTTGCCGGTGCTGGCGTCGTAGTGGCTCTGCTCATTGTAGAAAATCTTGCTGAAGCGGATGGGGACATTGGGGTGGGGGGCTCGCTCCGTCAGCCCCACACTGAAGGCGGAGCGGTAGACGAAGGCGCCTTCGCCCTTCTCCCCCTTCTGCCCTGGGTATCCGGGAAATCCTCTCGGCCCTTCCCGCCCCAGGACTCCTATTTCGCCTTGGTCACCTTTGGGGCCTTGAACACCTGGGGGAGAGAGAGGGGGCAGGGAGTTATTTGCACTATGCCGGCAGCCGCTACCCACCGGCCCGAAACGCAGAGGGGGCTGTGGCATGAGGATCTGCTTGGCAGAATGGAGCAAGAAGGGTCCCCTGAGGAAAGGCTGGATGACCTCAACACCCTTCATGAGCTGAGTCAGCAAGTGGAAAGCCCACTCACCCCCCCCGGCTGTGTGCAGAGCTGCCGAGAGCAGCATATCTGAAAAAAAATCATTAATCGGAAAAACAACCACCAGAACAAACTCTTTGACTTGGGTTGTGGAATCTCCATCCCTGGAGATACTCAAAAGCCATCCAGACAAAGGTTGGGCATGGACCTACCAGACGTGAGACCTGCCAGGGCTGGCCCTGAGGGCTGGGGCTGCCCATGGGCTCCAGCACCGACATACTCCCTGCTCCTCACCAACCTTCCTCTCCTTTCTCTCCCTTTTGTCCATCTTTTCCATCTTTCCCGTCCCGGCCAGGGAGCCCGTTGTGGCCAGGGTAGCCATCCGCTCCTCCCATCCAGTTGGCACACGGTGTTTTGGGGTCAGGCTGGACCTCCTGGGCGGCCACCTCTGTGCAATGGGGGGCCACCAGCAGCAGCGAGCAAAGGAAGAAGCCTGCTGGGCCCCTCATCGTCAGTTCCTGATGTAGACAATGGCTTTGTTAGCTTTAAAGGTTAATAAGAAAAAAAAAAAAGTGAAGAAAAACTCCACCCTTGAATAATGGAGAGGCCCAGAAGACCAAAGTTCAAATCAACATGTCTGAAGGAAAGCAATTCTGCTTGCCCCAAGGGCCCCTCCACATCCACCATGGTGCTGGTGCGAGCTCCAAGAGCCAAGCTGGAATGGGGCTTCTGGGAGCAGCGTGGACCTTAGCCCGGGAGCACAGCCAGCGCGGAGTGGAGCTACCGCCAGAGTTACTCCCCCAGTGCTCACAGGCTCTTTGCACAGGCACAGATGTAGCTCAGGACCTAGCACGGCAGATGCCAGGGTATCCGTGGCCAATTTCTTTGCAAAGCTCTGCTCAGTTAGCCACGATATGCTCTAACTTCTGCCCGGCTGAGTGAGCAGCTGATTGGAAGTACAGGTCTGGCAGGGCCTGTCTCAAAACCTCAGAAGCCTTTAAACCACATGCTCAGCTTATCGCTGCGTGTACAGCCTGCTAACCTGAGTCTATCTAGTGTGAACAGAAACTACAGCCAGGCTTTCCATCTCATCTGAGTGACTATGTGAAATTATGATACAGTTTTTTTCCACCCGAATTATGTTTCTGGATTATGGGAAGACAAGTTGCACAGCATTTATGCACTGTAGGGTCATATTCTTCTTTAATATAGTTGCTTTGCTAGTCAGAGCAATTGGTGCAGCTCCCCAGAACCAGGTCGGTGGTGACACCCTATGGCCAGCCTGGGGCTTTGTTCTGATGCTCCCAGAAATCACTGGGACCTTGGTGGGCTTTGGGTCAGGCTTTTAGGAAACAGATATTTTAAAATTACTGTTGTTGTGTGATGCTGCTCCCCGGGCAGAGATTATACCCTGGAACAAAAAAATGTGTCCTGTTATGAGGATTGTGAGTGGCATAATAGGCAAAAAAAAAGTGAATAACAGCATGGCTATTAGAGTCCCTTAGCTCTGTAATTTCCAAGAAAAACAATGTTTCAGAGCAATTTCTTGGCAGGGTTGATTTTCCTAGGCAAGCTATTTAAATGTCATATTTTAAATAATGTCTTATTAGCTCTCGCGTAACTGCTTCAAGGGAAGCTAAATAAAAAAGAAGTTACCATGATTTCAGTTTTTGCAGGATAGTGGGGGGGGGCTTTGAAGAAAACTTCAAAGCTTTGCTTAATGACTTTGGTGGGCAGTACCTAACAGCATAAAATCAGGGAACTCCTAAAACCGTGCCCACCCTGCTGAGCTCCGGCAATCCAGCAGCCACATGGCACCCTGAGATGGGGCCGTGGCCCTGGCTCGGAGGCAGTTTTGGGCTGAGGGTGCCATGGGGTCCAGCGACCACAACCTGAACCTTAGGCAGTGTTCCTGCATCTCTGCGCTTTGGGAAGCAAAATGCCCCTTCGCAACAAGGGATGTAGCGATCGTCCATGAACCAGGCTGGACAAGTGAAGCAGATGTCTGTAAATCCTAAAAGTGGCTTGGTTTGGCAAGTGAGGGTGTGCATATTTGGGCACACTGCAACATGGCCACTTTGCCATGCCCCAGTGGACGGCACTAAGCGGAGGGACCCCTGTCCCCCTGCCTGGGTCCCCTCCGGCTCGGCTACATGTATGCACCCCTCCAAAATCAGCACAGGCTGCCTGGGGACATCTAGCTGTATGAAAACATGCTAGTGTTCAATAAAAATCTGCCTCTAAATTGAATTTCTTGAGCTGTGTTTTGGTGATTTTGTTTGGGTTAGTTCCGCTTTCTCATATGCTGCCTAGAATTGAAATATCATTAAAATTTTAGCAACGTGTGCCCCAGAGCCAGGTCTTCTGCAGGTGCAAAGTAAAACCCTCCTTTAAGGTCAAAAGCAGTGCAAATTTGAGGCAGCCCAAAGCAGGGCTGCAGGGAGCTCTCCTGGCAGACGCCTGTCCAGCTTGCTCTGAAGGGCTTGAAGCAATGCCCGTCCCACAGCATCCTTGAGTAGCTCCTCACTGTGGATATGTTACACAGTCTAGTTCTCTCCTTTCTCATAAGAAAAGTGTTGTGATATGCAAATGCAAAACTACTTCTATTCCTACTGTTTGACTCAACCACAAGTGGTTTGCTTGTTTGAGAAACTAAGCAGTTCCCTGTCGTAAGTATGTCTTACAAAGGGAAAGTTTTAAGCTGTGTCTGCTAGGTCTGAGTTTAAATTCTGGTTTAGGTATGATATCCCTTTACTATATCTTTCCCATTTCTTTTTGTCTTTCCATCTGATGCTCAGCAGTGTAATGCGAATAATCTGCTATATTTGAATGTCAATTGTACCTTTTGGACAAGTAATAAATGAACTAAGTAGTCTTGGTGCCTTTCAGTTAATACAGAAGCTGCCAAGGGAATAAAAGCTCATATGCATTATATGAAGCTTATTCATTTATCAGCAGAAATCAGCATATCATCCATAAGAACAATGCCATTCATAAGTGCTACATAGTGATTCAGACCACGATTCAGAATTTAAATTTTACATAACACTATATAAATATTATATATTTTTATATATATAAAAAATAAAAGAAGTCTCTGCACAAAACACAATAGAAAATCCATCTGTTTTCAAACTCCAGTATTTTCTTCAAAGGGTATTAACCAGGCATTTGGCTTATGTTGATCTTTTTTTCTTTTTGTAATTGCTTGTAGCATAATTTTTGCTGAAGTTCCAGCAGTGACTTGCTCCAAGGGGCTTGCACCTTAAATCTGGGTGGTGCAGGTTTCTGGCAAGGAGCTGCAGGGAGACTGCAGGGGCAAACCCAATCTTCCTGGGAGTCTTCGAGGAAAGAGGTGAATCGAAAGGTGCCAGTGCAGTACTCGCTGTTATAGCCACGTGGTTTTTCACTGTTGTCCCTCACTACTTTTCATTTAGGAGTTTTGATCTCTAAATAGTGTTTCCAAAAACAGGAGTATGAATCTAAGGGAGATTGGCTATTCTTAGTTTAAAATACTTGCTGGCTATTCTGAGAATAACTCTAAGAAAGGAAACTTCCTACAAACAGAAGAGTCTGTCTGTCTGATTCAGCCCAAAAGAAGAGAAAATCCTGAAGTTAGTAAGAGGGGAAAAAAAAAATCATGCTTACCAGCTGCTTTGAGTCCTAGTTGGCTTGCTGCAGTCTCGTTAGAAATGAAGTCCGGCTACCACATCGCTATCCCTAAGGGCATGGGGAGCTGTCAGCTCAGACACTGCATTTTCCATTTGCTAGTGCGCATGCTGACCTAAAAGTTGGGTTTTCCCATGAATTTTTCCTGGCCATCACTTAAGTTTTGGACCACTTATATAATCCGGTCACACTCGGATAGCTTGCGAAGATAGCCTTAATGGGGAAAAGAGGGGTTTGGGAAATTGATAGGAATGGAAAGAGCAATGGTTTGCTGGAGAAGCCCATGTGAAAGCCTGCTCATCGAGGGCTGGGCTTGTACGGCACAAGCTGCTGCTCGGTGTAAACTGGGAAACGTTGGTAGCAGCTGACGGAGAAAGTGTGCCTACAGCCTTGCATTAATGCACTCAAATGGGTTTTTTTCAACGTGTTTGTAAACTAATTACTGTGTGAGAAGTTTTGGCTTCTCCTTTTAATGGCAAGAGCCATTCCTGCCTGGAGGCTGCTGCCACACCAAAGAAGGGCAAAGTTGCCCAAGGGGGAGGGCAGCACTGGGGGAAGAGTTTCGTCTTAAGCCAGCCAAGCACGTGCCAGCGCTATTGTGAATTATCAGAGTAATTTCAGGCCTACGGATGGCTTTCAACCTATCACACATTTTGGCTTTAAGTCAAAGCAAAGTCTTTTTTTCCCTGTGTCTCTCTCCTTCCAAAATGGAGGTTGAACCTCGCACAGCAGAGGTTTTCCTCTCCAGCTGCTCCGGGGCAGTTCAAGGTTAGCTAGGCGGGACCTTGGCAAACCTGGGCTCGCAAAATAAAACAACAAATAAATAATTTCTTATATGTAGAGCTGGGAGTCAGCAAGGGTGAATTTTGAAGTCCTGAGGAGAAGGGTGCACAATGGAGGAGCCACAGGATGGCTGCTTGCTGCTTGCCTTATTTTGGTCAAGCCCTTAGTCCAGCATTTGAAGAATTTGATTTTTTTTTTTTTAATGATTATTTTTCCATGCAATGTTGAGACATAAAACAATCCCTCATGCAACCCCAGTAAAATATAACAGAGATCTAGTTGGATCTGTTGTTTTCCTATAAATGTGATTTGCTAGAGCCATGTGTGTGTTTGTGTGTGTGTGATGCCAATGTTTCTGTCGAAGTCTCATCTCCTGAGCAATGAATGGAGGAGCTGGATCTTGGAACTGAAATAGGAACTTTTTTTGCAGTGAAGATGAGAGGTTTTTTCAGCTGCCTCTGCCCAGGGTGTGAGCAAGACAAGGCTGGTTTCCCTGCCAACTCTCGGCTTGAACCCCGAAATGCATGATTGGGGTATTTATTAGGCTGCCAGGATTTGAAAATTGGACCTGATGTGTTTAATAGGTAGTACTGCAATTACCTTATGGCCTTTCAGTTCAGTTGTTCAGAAAATACCATGGTGAAAAATCTTTCAGTGGTCCATGAAACAGCCTCCCAAACATTATCCCTGCCTCCCAGAAGAGGGGTGGAAGTTCACCTCTGGGGGTACAATCAGCTGATACAACCCCCGACACACTCGCTTGCAGTTATGTTGTCTGACACACTTGGTTTGCGGGTTGGTGCTGGCTGCTGTTCCCACTGCAGAGGGAGATATTGTACGATCCAGTGAGCTTACTTCTGGCTGTGTGACAGGAAAACATTTAAAATGCCCTTTGCTCTGCCTGGTGACAAGCAAAACCTGCCACCAAATGCAGACTGGACCGGCAGTGCCCACAGCTGTGGTGCTCAGAGGCAGCAGCTCTGGTTGGGGCTGGGGGGTCTTTTTGGCACAGAGAAAGCTGCTGTCCCCAAGTCCTGCAATACCTTCTCCTCTTTGCACTGTGGTCACCAGATCTCCGGTGTGAGACACGCTGCCCATACTTAACTCAGCTACAAACCTTGTGCTGAGTCTGACCTTATTTTCTCTCTTGGATCTGATGAAAGCCTGCACAAAACTGACTTGATGGATTGTGGATTGCAGCTTTCACTAAGAATTAAAAATAAGCAGAAAGTTATATTTAGCCATCTATAAACAGGAATAAAATAGAGCAGGAGGCTCATTATCAGCTGTGCTCCATCAGTGCAGTCACAGTCCCCACTGGTGCGATTCGAGGGGTGAAAAACCGCTTTGGCCGTGGGGAAGTCAGAATGGCTGCCTCAGGAGGTCAGTGGCTGCCCAGGCGAGCCTGGCCCCATGGGCAGGATCCATGCCGTGGGGACCGGGGAAGGAGACCCCAGCTGCCCACCGCTGTCCTCCCCCAGTGGGGTTGAGCCAGCACCACCGTGGAGCCCAGCCCATGGGATCCCTTGTCCTCCTGGTCGTCCCTTCCCAAGGCTGCTGTGTTCTCCCCAGTACCGGGGCTGGGGCCTCTCTGCTGGGAGCTGTCCCCTGCCCTGCCCTGCCCCAGCTCACTGTCTCTCCGGGACGCCAGGCCCTTCCCTCGTCTTTCTGCTGGCCCTGGATACCGCACGTCCCAGAAACAACACACATTCCCTACTTTGCTAAAAATGGCAAAAACTGTTTATGCCATTTAGCAGGCTAGCTGACAGGCTATTACATGCTATTTTGGTGCTGCCCAAGGCTGTGCGCAGTGGAGGGACCACAGCCTCCGTGCCAGGGGGGCTGCTGGCTCTGTCCCCAGGCACCACCCGCACCCCTGGCCGAGCCGGCTCACCCCTCCATGGCAGCCCAGCCAAGTCCGCTCATGTGGCCAGACAGACCCTGTGCCCGTCTCCACCATTGCCCCATGGGCCCCACGGGCCGCAAGATGGCGGCAAGTGCTGAGGAGCCAACTCCAAAGAAAAAGCAGTAAAATGGCCTTTAGAGCTGGTTCCGCCATCAGCAAGGACCCTAGCCACAAATTGCAATTTTCCATGATCCCATGCATCATTGTGTGCCCAAACCCTTCCCCATACAGCATCGCACATTCCTCTAGTAGCTAATTATTAATGGGGAAGAGGAGCTCTCTCCCTGTGGGCAGGCTGGAGGGTGTCAGCCTGGTCCTGCGTGCCCTTGGGGGCTGCTCAGCCCCTTCTCCAGCAGCCTGGCTCCCGCGGGGTCTGCCGCGCCGGTGCATGCACCTTGTGCAGCGTGGCATTGGGCAGCTGCAGCCATTCGCATCCCCCACAGTGCCGCTGGGGAGGCACAAGGGCCATTGGCACGGCACGTGGTGCAGCCATGCCAGTTGCAAGCTCATGGACCCTGGTGTTCCCACTGGATTTTCCTACATGAGCACGGGGAGGCTGCTTAGGTCCAGGGACAGGCAGACCTGGCAGCACTGGCCAAGCAGGGTTGTGTGGGTGCAGTGCAGGTTGGGCCAGCCCACAGGAGGGGACAAGGGCTTTACAGGGCCATGTGGAAGTCTAGCTGGGCTCTGCATGGTGGGTTGCTCACCCAAGGCGATGGTAGCGCAGGTCGGGTGGTGGAGAGGACAGGAGCCCCATGGGTGCATGCCATGGTGTGGATGCTGACCCAAGCATTTGGGGGCCACCAGAAGCCAGCAGCAAGGAGGGGACACGCCCTACTCAGCCAGGCGGGGGCAGCCCCGGCCCTCACCTGGCTGCAGGACCAGGGGACCCACCTGATGCCTTTGTCTTTACTGGATGAATCCAGTCCACTTCTCAGCAGCAGGGTTACCAATTTTTCAGCCCATTTCACATGGACAAACAGGGTCTTTTCTTCCCTGCAATGGGCAGCTCGGGCAGAACAGCTCCTTGCCAGGCTTGAGCAAGAGCGTGTTTCTCTTCTCAGTGATTGCAAATAAACTTCCTCGGCCTCAGGGGATCCCTGCTTGGCTCCCGGCAAGGGATCTTGGCGCAGCAGGGTTTCCCATGCCGAAAGGGACATTGAGATGCATTTGTTAAGGAAACATGGCCCTGTAAATACTGCTCAAAGCTCCTTTTATTAACATTATAGCTGTTCCCAGGGCGCTCGTTTCTGCACTGGCAGTTCGGGGTGCCACTTTGGTCTCGCTGGGCTGTGCCAGGGAAACGCAACCAAAGGCCCATGTAGGGGGTTATGCACAACTCCGTCCAGCTCCCCTCTGCTCTCACGCCAACTTGCAGCTGAGCCAAGTACTGGCTTCTTTTAGCACAGGCTGGTCTTGTTTTGGGTCCCATTCTGAGCTGGGAAGAGGCCGGGCAGAGAACAGAATAACAACCTCAGTGATCTGGTATGCGGAGCACTCCCCTGCAACATCCCCCGCCAAAACGTCCTCCCCAGATTTTGCTCCCAGCAGTGACTGCATCTTTCCAACGAGGCATCTGAGAGCATACCTCTGCCCGGCTCTCCCCTTCAGCTTTGCTCCACAGGCTGAGCTATTAATGAGGTATTTAATGAGATTTCTACTTGCCCATTAAAATGAACACCTCAATGCAGGCGAGGAAGGAGAGCTTGCAGCTGATAATCACACAGCCCTCCAAAGCCTAGTTGCATTCATCGAAAACACATTTTACAAAGTAGATAAATTATTTATTAGGACAGCATTTCTGAGTAATTCAAGAACGGAGAAGAGCAGTTTCCTTTCCACACATGAATTTCCTCATTACCCAAGTCAGCCAGGCCCCTCGGCTGTAAGGATTGGACAATAGATGGTACTAACCACCCTGGCACCGCAAGCCTGGCCAAGTACCGCCAAGGCTGGGGGGGACTGGGTGCTGGTTTGCAGTGATGCCCGTGAAGAGCCGCCACTTTGGCGGAGAGCAGCAGGAGGGCACGTCGGGGTTTCCTCCAGGCATCTTGGACAGCCAGTGCGGCGCCTGCCCTCGGTGGCACTGTTGGCAGAGATGCTCCTGCAATTCCCATCTGCTTGGCCCAGCCAGGCCCTTTCCCCTGCCGGTGTGTGGGCTGTGGGTTGGAAGGGAGCCGTGACCCCAGCCAGCTGAAAACAGAATGGAAGAGAAAAACTTCGGGGTTTGTCTGGGGCTTTGTGGTATTGTTGAAATGTGGTGGAGTAATCCCAGCTCAACTACCACGGGCTCCCTGGTCCACATCACTCTTCCAGCCTTTTTAAGGGGTTGTTTGCCCCCTAACCCCCTATTTTTTATCACTTTTGGTTGCTGAGGGGCAGAAATGGCATCATCCCCCGGAGTCACCACTCCCCACCACTGGAAATGTCTCTTCTTTCAGACCCTGTACTCGCTCCTCTTGATTTGGGGTAACAGTGTTGCTGGTGTGTCGGGAGGAGCCCCACAAACCAGGAGAGTGTATTTCCTCTGGGTCTGATGGGAAAGAGGAGGGGGCATGTGGAGCCCTGTAACCCCAAGTGGTTTGGCAGAGGCTGTGGGGGCAAGTGGCTCCGTGCTGGGACATGATGCAGACAGCAAGGGGCCACAGGATGCTGAGGCTCCTGCTGCTGCTGCTGGGGTTTCAGGGTGACCCCCAGGTCTCCCCACAGCAGCCAGTTCGGATTTAGGACTCCTCGCAAGGGGGTTTTCTTTCCCTCTCTCTGTCCCTTCCCTCCTTTTATCCCCCATTGCAAACAGGACACTTGCTCCCACTGCAGGCAGGCATGTGGGTGCTGGTGCACCAGGCTCCTCCAAATGTGGCCCCAGGCAGGCAGGGTGCAGGCAGGGTGCAGGCAGGGTGCAGGCAGGGCTCCTCTTGGCTCCGTAAACCGCAGCCCTCGTCTGCTGTGTTCAAAAGCACTGCGTGGTGACAGCTCAGCGCCATCCACATGCATGTCCACCCCGCCACTGGGGTGAAAGTCATTAGCCCATGAGTGAGATAATGCCCTCCCATCACACTTTTCTTTGCGTTATGTAAATGCACAAGAATCATTTTTGGCCATAATGGTTTTTCCATTCACTGCGGTATCAATCCAGAGCCACCGGCTCCGGTAACCTCTGCCGTGCGTTAGCTGACTCCCTGCTTTTTGCAGCGTGATGGATATAATGGCAGGGCAGTGGGGCAGGAGGGTTGGGCACTGGCCCACTGGAGTTTGGAGCTGTTTTCCCTGTGCAGGACCCTCCTGGATTGTCATTCAACTGCCAGTGAGACTGAGTCACTGCATTCTTGGGCCAGGCGACGGGTCCCTGCGTGCCTTGAGGAGGGTCTGCGCTCAAACTCAATAATCTTTGCTTCAAAACACCAGTGAGGTGCTAAGAGATAACAGTTTGCTTGTTTCTCCCATCATTTACAAAATCTAATCACTTAGAAGCAAGGACATGATTAAAGGCATTATGAATCTTACATTATCTACAAAATGAAATATCATTGTGGAATCTGAGTGATGCATATTTCACCAAGAAACTGTAAATCTGATAAAAAATTATTACTAAATGTTTTTACTTTGGGCATTTCACAGTATAAATCATCACAAAGCGCTCTTTGGGAAGTTGCAGAGAATGATACATCCATAACACTTTCAATAGGGCATTTCTTTGTGCTTAGCAGAAGGTGTTTATAGTTGCTGTAGGGCAATAATAATAATAAAAGACTTACGAAGTCTTCAATTATTCATTTTTATAAGTGCTTCTTCTCCTGACCTGAACAGCCAAAACCAGCAAAAGACTGGTTTTAGCAGTTGGGGTTTTTTTCCTGGAATCAAATGACTTTGCCTCCGCTGCAGACTTTGCCTCTCTTTCATATGAAAGACAATGCTGGTTCACTCTCAGCTATCACAACATTTTATATTTCTTGCTTTGGAAAGCACCCTTCCGTCTCACAGCCTGAGAGGCAGCCGGCTGACCCAGCAGCCCTTGTTTGCACTTGGGCTGCAGGACCTTGCCTCGTGTCTGCCAGGAGATTTACATGCGAGCCGGAAAAGCAGATCTGGAAGCCGAGAGCAGACTGGAGGCCTCAACACACTGTCGCTGCAGACATACTGAGGAACTTTGGTGGACGTATTCAAAGCGCTGCGTTCACTGCGGTGCGCTGGTTAGAGCTTCCTCCCGCATGCTTGTAACTCAGCCTGGGCAGAGGAAACACTTCCTTCTGCTGCAGCCCTAATGTTTTAAAAAACCTTTACAAATGCATGTGCAAAACATGCAGTGGTTTGTGTCGGTGCCCCTGAGCTGGCGCTCGGTCGCGGCTGGATTGCCAGGGACCCTCCACTCCAAGCGCACAGCCATGAGACCCTTAGTGCTGCTCATCTGCCATGCTTGAGACAGCCGAGTACCCATGCCCACACGGAAATCCGGTGGGATTGGGCCCCCGGACACCAAACCCACAAGCAAACCAGATGTCCTGAACCCTCCTGCTATCACACACAGCCTCCTGCTCCTGCCGTGTCCCCCCAGCTGCCTCCCCTGGCAGGACAGGTGCCCCAACTGTGAGCCTCGGGGTGCCCCGGCCTGCCGGGCTGAGATCCTGTTGCTTTGGCATCATGAAAGTCTCCAGCAAAAGCCATGGAGCTAGATAGGCAAGCAGGAGTGCAAGCGCTTCTATATTAAACCACATTTTCTGGTGCTCCTTTATAGGTTTTTAACGTGATTTCTATGTCCTTGCCTGGCCTGTCACCCACAGCCAGGCGCTCCCCTTCCTCCTGCTCCTCACTGCAGTGTTTTCCATGGATTACATTCGACTGAATAAATTAATCTCTTTTTGTATTTATAATCCCTACGAGGGTGGTGTCTAACAGAGACTGCTCCTTGTCGTTGCTTTGGCAAAGCAAGTACCAGCTTCCTGCTGTGTCTCTTCTTAGATGACGCAGAGGTTCTCTGAATAGCAAAGAGAAAAAACAAAAAGGATCTAAGCTGTTTCTTTTTTTTTGCAGGCAGCTACACATATCCACCTCATGGAAAATTCCCCCCAATACTTTCGTTTTTTACTTTTCACGTGCTTGCATCCTTGAGGCTCTGCCTGTGAAGCATGGTGCTGGCTCACTGATGGAGATGGGGTCATCAGAGAGAGTCTCTTTGACAGGAGGAGAGGAGCAAGAAAGGGGCTTTTTCTTCCCCACAGCCAAAGAGGAAAGATTAAGGAAATTCAAAGAATCAAAATGAGGTATTATATAGGTATTCATCATGGGAAACACCCCAGTACCTACCATCTGGGACTGCAATGGGCCTTTAGCTGGACCTTACAAGTGGTCCAGCTAAAAAGTGTAATTTAATTCCTATCACGGCAAAAGCCGTTCTCTGCCTGATCAAGACTGCTGACTTGAAGCAAGAATGAGTACTTGGGGCATTGCCTCATTTTCCCAAGGCAGGGCAGAGCACTGGTGCCTGCTGACCCCAGAGCTCTTTCCCAGCCCGCCAGCTCTCTTGGCAGGGAAACCCTTGAGCAGACTTCCCGTCGGTGGCTTCAGAGGGGACTGCTAGTGGCACACAGGCGCTGAGATGCCACCCACACTGTGTGGCTGTGCAGCATTACCCTGCCTTCCAAAATCGAAGGTTTCACTTGCCCAAGTGGCCACCAGTGCGGGCAGATGATGCCGGTGCCATTGCCATCCCCGCCAGGTTTCTGCTGGCACGTGCAGCGGCACGGGGCAGAATCTGGCCCCTGAGACCCATGGCTTGTTTATTTGTTGTCTCTTGGCTTGCTCTCCGCAAATATTTTCATCCGGCTGAACCACAAATAATTGTTTACAGCTTTGCCGTTTGGGTTTGTGATGAGCCTGCAAATGCCAGCACGTGTTTGCCAGAGACAGTCAGGGCACTTTTGTGCTAAGCAGCTTTGTCATCTCTCACTCTCTCAGTTTTGTTTCTGCGCTTTGTTTGTCTCCCACTTTCCCCTCAGTGTGTGGTGCCTTTTCTGATACCTCTGAAAATAATTGACCGTCTGAACCACAAATAATTGTTTACAGCTTTGCCGTTTGGGTTTGTGATGAGCCTGCAAATGCCAGCACGTGTTTGCCAGAGACAGTCAGGGCACTTTTGTGCTAAGCAGCTTTGTCATCTCTCACTCTCTCAGTTTTGTTTCTGTGCTTTGTCTCCCACCTTCCCCTCAGTGTGTGGTGCCTTTTCTGATACCTCTGAAAATAATTGACCGTGTCTTGGTCATTTTTTATACTTGTTTCTGAAATGTAGGAAAGCAGCATCTCTGCATGTGTTCCTCGGTGACTGCTGCTCATGCAGCGTGTGTCTTTATGATTCCATTAAAAATGTGATGACATTTTCCTAGCAGACCCTGCCACCATCCTGGCAAAGCATTTTCTACCTTGAAAGCATTTTGCAGTTGGCAAGTGCAAAGTGTTGTAACAGCCTTTCCCCTCAGGACAGCGTGCTCAGGCTGCATTTTAATGACTCCAAAATGCAGAGTGTTTCTGATGCTCTGAAATGGAAAAAGTAGGCCCAAGGCCATTGCCTCGGCCAAGCATTTCTCCAAGACTGTGACTACCTGCTTTTTGAATTGGAATAAATGCAATTAAATTAACCACAGTGGCCCTCTTCTCTCTTCCCTCAGCAGACCACTACCACTTCACACAGGACACACGGGTCCCCTTGGCTGTGCATATCTGTGGGCCCTGGCTCTCCGGCTTCCCATAGCAGCTCTGTCATCTGCAGGGAGGTTTCGTACACGCTTATCAAAGAGAAGCACTGACCACATCGTGTCACCCTAAAGAAATGTTCTTTCTCTGTCCTGCTTAGTTTACCCAGCTTCTCTGAATTTGTTCATTACTCTTCTTGCTGTCTCCTACACTGTTCACCTGATATTTGTTTTCACCCCCACCTTCTGCATATTCAGTTTGTTATTTGCAGTTGTTCCTGAGGAGAACATGAACCCAGCAACATCTGATTTGTGTTTTCCACTGCTGGTGGTCAAGACCTTATGTATGATGAGATTTTAATAACAGGTGGGTTAGGAAACACTGGTGACAAGAGGTGGTAAAGGAGCGTGGGTAGGAAACTGTCTCAGCTGCAGCTCCTCTACATCAGTGCATCCTGAGGCTGCTGCATGGTGGTCCAGCCTCGGGTACAGAAAACCTCCTGCTTTTTTGCCTTACAGAGGCAGGCTGTGAAACCTGGCGGTTCAATGACCTTCCTGGTCAGCTGGTGAGTCAGCTGTGGAGTGTGGAAGCCTTTGGTGTATTTTGGTTTTGGTATTGCTCAGCTCTATCCTCTCCGTTGGGGCTGTCTGACCCATCGGCTTTTCCGCAGCCTCTCTTGCTCCTGAACTTGGGAACCCGCTTTCCCAAGAGCGTCCCCTGTAACATCTTCTCTTCTTTATGCAGGGAAGCCAGTGAGTTAGCAGTTGCAGCAGACAGACTGGGGATGTTTCATTTCACGGCAAAACTTTCTGTTCCTAGTGAATCTGGTTTTGAATGTAGAGACCTATTGCTAACTCCTTGCAATAGACGGGAATTTACCCAGTCACTGCTCAGTTACTCTGTGCTCTAAGAAGGCTGTTAAAATGCTGCTGATGGGTTATAAATGAGAAGCAGTCTTTCATAAACCTGATGAAGTTTTGGTTGTGTCCTTTTATTGCTTATTGCCACTTCAGTATATCGCTTATATGAACCTTAAGGCTTTTGGTGTCCATTGTAGCCACCTGTGAATTTGTTAGGGCACAGGATATGGTCCAAATGGCTGTTTCCTAAAGCAATGCCTTCCTAAGAGCACGGAGAGCTCAGTTGGGGTGAGGTTGGTTGTTTTTACCCCTGGAGGAAGTCAGCTGAAGCCTCCAGTGTGGAAAATGGTTTGGTACTTGCCCCATCACCAGAGATATCTCTTATTCTAAGCATGGGGAAATATGTCTGTTTTGCATACTTGTTTAGCTCTGAACATAGGCAAAGGATGCCATCCTTTTATTTTCCATAAAAAAGGAACCTACTCTGTTGTCTCTCTGACTTTTCTTTGAGCTGTGTATTTTAACCATTCCCTCAGGTTATGCCTAGGCACCAGAGAGATGTTTCTCAGGGGGTGTGCACGTATCGGGCAGGCTGGTTAGAGGCTCACAACCTCCTCCTGTCACTAAGGAGACCTGAGAAGTGGCACCTGCACCGACTGCCTCGGACAGCCCAGACCGAGCCGGGGGAGGTCAGGGGGGCTACAGCATCTCCTCAGCATCAGACTCCCTGTTCAGAAGCTCCCTTTGACTCCAGCTCGGTAGGTATCAGCAGGAGCTATCTCCCCTCCATGTATTCTAAGGATGGCTGAGTGGTGTTCATTGTACCTTGGCATTGTCTCCCCTCCCCTTGCTATATTTGTGCTGTGCATTGCTCAGGGCAGAGGTCTAGTCAAAGGAGGCAACCGTCCCTTGAGCAAATCTCATAAGGAAATCTCTTTTGCTGTTGGTGATACCCCTCTACCCATTCATCCCCCCCTGCACAGAGCGCTACCAGATTCTTCCTTGTGCATTATGCATGTGTGATTTATTTCTCCGCAGCAAAATTCTTTGTTTCATGCTTCTGCAAATCAGCCTTGCTGCTTGCAAACTTGGCCGCTCTGCCCACAGGTAGGCTCTGCCTTGGCCTGTCTTCACTCCCACCATCTGCACGCTCCTTCTGACCATTTCCTGCCTCTTTGCTTGGTGTGGATTTTGCAAGAAGCATTTCCTCAGAGCTCCTATTTCTGCCCTCTTTCGGCACGTTCCTGTGGTTTCTGCACCAGTCTGCTGCGATATCACCCTGCTTTCCTACCCAGCCTTGTAGCCCCTCTCATTCATGTGCTGTGGATGCTGCCCCATTCCAGATATGGTTTTCTATATTCAAGGAGGAATATTCTGGCAATCTCTTCCTCCTTTTTAAATTTCTGAGCCCATTACAACTTGAGTGAAGGATTCCCCTGTCCTCCAGAAGAGCATGTTTAATTTGGCTGTCTCTGTGCTGTGTATAAAAGCTTCTGCACGTTTCCTGCCCCTCTTGTTTCTCTTAAATCCAACATTTTTCAAAGTTTAATTCAATCTATGAATGCAGTATCTTTAAAATCCATGTAGCACAGTACAATAACCTGATTACTGTTCTCCACTTAACTTCTGAACAGACCTACTGCCTCTGTTTTAGAGGTATTAAATAAAAAATTTGTCTTTTATTCATCTTCCCTTTCAGGCTCCATCTGCGTCCTTGAAAACCTGAAGTTTTTGCTTGAATCTTTTCCAGCTGTCAGAAGTATTTTGGGGAGGCTGAGGTAGATTGGATGCTCACAACTCTATGGGGCTGGATGGGATCCACCCGAGGGTGCTAAGGGAGCTGGCAGAGGAGCTCGCCAAGCCACTCTCCATCATTTATCAGCAGTCCGGGTTAACGGGGGAGGTGCGCAGTTCTGTGGCTTTGACATACTAGGAAAATGTGGCTTGACGGTCTTATTATCCAAACAATAAATCCATCACAAGCAACAGTCTGTCAGACTTCTATTAAATCTAATTTTGGTACCACTGAGCTGTTTCCAGAACGGTTATCTGCCACAACCCAGTCCAAACAAGAGGACCACCACCAGTAAAATTTGTTTGGTCTTTACAATTAATTTGTTCCTGAATGAATCTATGGTGAATCTGTTGAATCTGCACCAAAAATACTGCAGAGGTGGCATTGGGATTTGCCCATAAGGCTTGTGTGGAGACTACTCGTTTCACACAGACAAGTCATCAGATACTAAAAACTTCAGTTTGCTGATTGATACAGTCTGAATGGAATCTCCAAATCTACTAGAGAGATGAAAGTCCCTGTGTCAACTCATTAGTCACCTTCTCTTTATCGTTAGGAAATGTAAAGCAGTAAGTTTGCAGGAAAGATATTCATTACTAGACCCCAGCTGGAGCCTTTCAAGATCAGGGATTAAAAAGCACATAAACTCACTGTTTCCAATTAGGCACAAATGTCTTTCTCTTCTCTCTTCCTTGGCAATCATATGACTTGCTCTGGATGTGGCTAAAATGACACATTTTGGCAAACTACTTGACAACTTTTTTGACTAGATAACTAATAGATTCAGCTTATTAATTTCTGTCATGAGTTAACCGCACTTATCATGCCCCCACAAAAAGGCTTCTATAATACCCCTTACAGTGTAACCTTTTCCTGCACTCCCTAGCAATTCCCAGCTCAGGGACTGAATGTAGGACATGGAGTTTTCCAGAAATGTAGGACATTTCTGGCTGAACATGAGCTGGCAGTGTGCCCAGGCGGCCAAGAAGGCCAATGGCATCCTGGCCTGTATCAGCAATAGTGTGGCCAGCAGGAGTAGGGAAGTGATCGTGCCCCTGTACTCGGCACTGGTGAGGCCGCACCTCGAATACTGTGTTGAGTTTTGGGCCCCTCACTACAAGAAGGACGTCGAGGTGCTGGAGCGTGTCCAGAGAAGGGCAATGAAGCTGGTGAAGGGTCTGGAGAACAAGTCCTATGAGGATTGGCTGAGGGAACTGGGGTTGGTTAGCCTGGAGAAAAGGAGGCTCAGGGGAGACCTCATCGCTCTCTACAACTACCTGAAAGGAGGTTGTAGCGAGGTGGGTGTCGGTCTCTTCTCCCAAGTAACAAGCAATAGGATGAGAGGAAATGGCCTCAAGTTGCGCCAGGGGAGGTTTAGATTGGATGTGAGGAAAAATTTCTTTACTGAAAGAGTGGTTAAACATTGGAGCAGGCTGCCCAGGGAAGTGCTTGAGTCACCATCCCTGGAGGTATTTAAAAGATGTGTAGATGAGGCGCTTAGGGACATGGTTTAGTGGGCATGGTGGTGGTGGGTTGACAGTTGGACTCGATGATCTTGGAGGTCTCTTCCAACCTTAATGATTCTATGATTCTATGAGATTAGATTTTATAGCTACTCTCTTCCACATTCAGCACTCTGGTTTTCCCACCTGTTTCCATCTTCTGTGTTTAGACCTGCACCTTTGGTATGGCACAGCATCATGGTCACCAGGAAGGACTTTGCAATTGGACTAGGATGAGTCGTTAACATAATAGAGGGAAAGATTTGCATGTTTTTCTCAGGCTGCTGCCACTAAAATAACAGCAGCTGCTCTAAATCTGAACAACCTTTCAGCTGGAGCCTTCCAGCATTTGCAGTCCAAACCTCTCACAGATGGGGCTGCAAACAACAGCCCCCTTCTATAAATCCATACATATGGATCTCTGCTAACCCCGGCCATTTCGCTGGGCTACTGTGAGTAAATACGCATGCATGTGGGAATAAGGTCAATGACTGCAGGTGGCCTTTTGCCAACACATTCAAAGAAGACTGGAGAAAAGCTTGGCTTTTCTTTCAAGGCAGGTGCTGTCAAGGCCAGCTCCCTCTTTCCAAATGGACACATGAAGGGGGCTCTGGTGTTCATCCCACTGCTGCGTGGCAAAGGCTGCTGACTGGACATCCTCCCCTTGGTGACGTTTGGCTTCACCACCCCCTGCAGTAAACCAGGGGCTGAGTCTCCTGCCAGGGGATGCACCCTGCCACCGTGAAAACAGGAAGCAGTAAAAAGCTAATTTTTTTTTTTTTTTACAGCTTAGTTGACCCAAAAATGAAGTTATCTGCTGTTCTTATTGAATAGTGAGTCTTTTGCTTCCTGTGTTATTGTAAGTAATGCAGAAGTCATCTTGTGAACCTCATTTCCTTGAGATCTTTTCTCAGTTCACAGCTTCCCCTTCGCACACCTTTATGTAAGCAGCTCTCAGGTCACATCCTATTTTGAAGTCGTGTCTTGGAAAAGAAGAGATGCAGGAGATGTGGGCTGAGGAGGATCAGGGATAACTCCCATTTAGAGCTGTGGTATTTGTGGATTTGCAGTTGGTGTCTGTACAGCAACAGATGGGAGAATAAAGCTCCAGAACAGGTGGAGAGGACAGTTACCATGAATGGTCTCTGGGCAGAGCCTGGGCTGGGGCCAGCACACCTCAGTGTGCCGGCATCAAGGAAGCAGGTGTTGTGCACACAGAATGACAGACTGCTGAGACTGATAGCTCCTGCAGCAGGTCTGTGGGCTTTGCTGGTGGAAGGACACCCTTAAGGATACCCTTGCGGACTGGAGTAGCCAGGCTTGGTCTGAGCTTTTCTCTTGTTAAGTGTTCAGAAGCATGCATGTTTTCTTCTTCTCTGGTCTGGGGGATTTCTAAGCAAATAAAGGTGGTGGAGGATGCAGGACAAGGGAGGGCTGTGTTTCCTGTGCTCTGAGCCAGGCAGCCTGCAAGAGCAGGTCTTCTGCCCCTCTCTTCTAATTAGAAAGTTAGTCACAGCACTGCCTTTCGAGGGGAAACCTCATCTCTGCAGGTCCTGTGCTCATGCAGATGTGCTGGAGGGTTGGTGGGGAGCATCTGCTCAGCACTGCGAGCGCTGCACAGTCTGATATCTCCTGTGGCACTTGGATCCACGTCACTGCCCTCCTCCCTCCTCCTTTTGGATGCACAAGCCGTCTCTCCGGCAGGAGATCTTCCTTTGAATGGCAGCCCCCAACTCAGGATGAACTGCTGTGCAGATCTTGCAGGGATCACAAGCATGGACAGTGAAGGCTGACATTGGACCAGCCCAATCTCCTTCCTTGCCTTGGTGCTGTCTCCACGCAAGTCCCTCGGGAAGGGTGTGCTGCCTTTGCTGCCATCCTGCCCTCATGAGCGGGAGGAGAGGAATTGGCCTGAAGCGTGCACACCTCTGCATCGGGTGTACGGCTGTGGGAAACGGGAGGAGAGGAGGAGCTCAGAGGATGACAAGCTTCTGAGCTGGCCATTATGGAGCATCACACTAGTCACCACTTCACACTAGAGAGGGATTTGGCCTATGCCATTGAGGGAAATTTTGTGGCAGTGATTCTGCCCATGCCTAAATGGAAACGGGGCTGTTCTGAGGTTGAAACGGGCCACGAGCAAGCAGTGCAGCCAGCCTGGCAGGGAGACTGTGGGCAAGAGGCAATGTGTTGCACGGGGCAGGGGAGGCATTGCTGAGGAGCTGCAGGAAAAGCGCTTCAGAAAGCAATGTTCACAGCTGAAGGGGGCGGTCAGAAGGTAGGCATAAAAACAACATGCGGAAAGGCTATGTGGCATCAAGATAGGATCAAGCCACAAGCAGTTGAGAAGCTAATGGTGAGCAAGTCCAGGCAGCAAAGAGAGCAAGCGTCAAAGATATGAGAGAGGCACCTTGCAAGATGGTGTGGGCACGGGGGCTGAAGCATCCCTTGTTAGAGGAAGTGGGAAATACGATAAAAGAGAGAGAGGATAAAGCTGCTGTAATATCTATAGGGACAATTAAGGTGTTTAATGCCACATTGATGTCTGTCTTTCATGCATTTAAAATAAAAAATATCAAGAAAGCATGGGCCGAGCAGGCAGTACCAAAAAACTGGTGAAAGAAAATAGGTACAGCAATCATGAAGAAATATGATCCTACACATCCAAATGATGGTAGACGAGTAGGGTTATTGTTAGCACTATGAAAAATTAAGGTGAAAGTAACTGGGGCCAGTCTTGCAGAAAGCAGTGGGTGAGACAGAGATTGTTTTAAGAACAGGCTGAAGTTCCTCTGATGGACCATTCATGCTCCAGTGTGAATGCTTAGGAGGCATCCACAGACCCTCACTTAAACACTTCTAAAGCAAACTAGAGCAAATGGCTCGGGTGAGGTGTGTTTAGGAGGAGGGAGGGCTGCGTCCCAAATGTTTTGCTTGTGACTGTATTTTTACACGGGCAAATACATCGGAGCTGGTATAAATCATTGCCTGGAAATTCCTGTGCATACATTACCAACCAGTGACATCTTTATTTGTCCTGGCTCCTTGTTTATCTCAGATCCCAAGGCCAGAGAAGAATCCCCTATATGTTTTCCTTCAGCAGCATAAACATCACATCACTATCTGGTGCTACTGCTCATCCCACAGAGCAGGGTTTGCCATCAACAGCGTTCAGCAGTGCTCCCCTACAGCCAGCTGCTAGAGCTCTCCTCTGCATCTTGAATCCTCCTGTACCAGCATGGGGAACAGTCCCTCCCAGTGCCAGGACAACCTGGCTGCAGCCAATCCCTCATCATCCCTCCCTATGGCATCCCCTCACCTCCTTCAAGAAGAAGGGAAGCGTGCAGAGATGTGGGAGGACCGAGGCACGGGCAGCCCAGCCGTCAGCCTGTGGTTTGCAGGGCAATGGGAAGAGGAAAGGTTTTCTTTGGATCCTGGCTCCCAGGTGTAACCAGTATAACCTAGATTTCAAACATTTTATTTTGGTTACTTTGATCATCTAACCTGCTGGTGTCTCAAAGGGAAGCGCTGGGTATCTGCTGGGTCCATGGTGCACCAATTATATGGCATTAGTGGAGCCACACTTCTGAGAGGGATTAAAAATCTGTCTAGATGTGCTGCTCTTCTTTTTTTTCTGTTTTTGTCAGATGCCAGAGAATTTTCTGGGAGTGATGGGCAGGAAGGGCAGGCCCTTGCAGCAGAGAGGAGCCTTTTCTTGCTGGTGTGAGTAAGAGAACGGCAGGGCCTGGCTGCTCCCGCAGCACCAGCTGGGGAGGTGCCAGACCCAGATTGGATGGTGATGCTGCAATGTTGAAACGGTATCGAGGAAAACCCTATATTCCCTGCTGCTGCTGGTGGAGGCTGAAAAGGAACAGCCGTTGGCTTGGGGGATGCTACTGCATTGCGTAAATCCACTGCCATTTGTCTTGCACTCTCAATTGGCACCACACAGGCAATGAACCCTGCAGGAGAGGCGGGTACCAGCGGCTGGGAAGGCGTTTGTGTGCTTAGGTTTGTTTCCTACAACTGGACTAGGGCAGCAAACGTGTCTGTAGCTGCGTGGCATTTCTCGTTAGAGATGCAGGAGTTGTGTGGTTGCCAGTCACTGGAGCAACAACAGTCTTCTCCCCTTGGGGTATTTTGGAAATCAGCCCCAAAAAAGTGCATCTTGATTTTAAATTGCAGTAATGGACTGGCAAGCTGTCCTGACAACCTCCACACTGTGCTTCTAGTAGAAAAAAATTCTAGGTATTTTATTAAATCATGAGGTTGCAGGGCTCAGGGTGAATATGGTCTCAGTGTGCTGAGTTTTGATATATCTTTACAGGTTTCTTAGATTTACTGCATGGAGTTCAGCTCAGATAAGCTCCTAATTCTTCAACTCTGCATATACATACACCAGGTAGAACATGAAGTAGCTACGCTGGATCCACAGTTTCTTAATTCTGAGCTGGAACACCTCCTCTATGGACTTCTCATAGAGCCCCCTTGCATTTGTCCGGGACCCTGAGGAGTGGTGGGGAGTTGTATGTCCTGATGAGAACTACTTGAAAATGCTTTGTTGTATTTTTCAGTTAATTAAGTTTTTTGCTGGGTGTTTTGGGGGTTTTTTCCTAAGGAACTGAAGAAAAATACTTTTATTAAATTCCATCAAGAAACACACTTCAAATTGAGCAGTTTCCATGTTGGACTGCTTGGTTTTCATTAAAAATGCTATCACTAACGGCAGGTGCTGACAGGATTGGCTGAAGTGTCCGATCTTTTTTTCAGGGGTCTGACTCTGGAGTGCCTTGTAATGAAATGGTTTAGTGCATACAGTCTAATTACTATAGACTAACAATGAAACAGGACTCAGCCAGCCCCAGACCAAGCTCATTTGATTTTTTGAGCCATGTGGTTTGTTTGCATTTCACGGCAGACAGGAGCACAAAATTAAAACTCACCTGTAAAAGCAGTTTCTGACTCAGAATATTCCTCTGGAAAAGAAAAAAAGACCCTGCAAAACTTCTGACGTGGTCACGGTGCCCTGATGTGCTTTTATCTTTGACCCGTGATGGTTTACAGTACAGAGAGGAGAAGCAAGGGGTTTGGTGTGTTACTACTTCAGGGCTGTGCAATTCACCTTCACAGGGAAGACTGTTGCCTTCCTCCCCCCCCAAAAAAAAACCAACATAAAAGCAAACACTAAGAAACTCCACGCAGTGGTAGACCAGAGCCTGTGAAAGCTCTTCACTTACTTCAATGCAAAGTCAGGCAGATTTGGGCTGATTTTGCACAGAAGCAAACTAAGGGCTGCTCTCCGGGCTGGGCCAAGGAGGCAGACAGTGGTGGGCGCAGGCAGACTGCGGGCAGCTCCTTCTGCAGCAATTGCCTGACCATGGCCTGCTAGAGCAGGGAGCAGCATGAGTGACTGCAGAAATGGGTATGTTATTTGTCAAAGTCTGGATTACCGTAACAAAAGTGAAGTTTTGTGCCTAGCTTAAATCAAAGTCTGACTGGAGACTGCTGACGGTCATGTCTCAGATGTGACAGCTGCACTCCTGTGTCTTGCAGAGTGAAAGGCAGCTCTTCTGCAGGCAGGAAATCTTTAAAGGATGGCCACTGACCTCTGCTGACCCAAAGGAACTAATACCGACGATGTAGCGGCTGCAGGCAACTGCACTCTTCCTGCTAGCCTGAAAAAACAAGCGTCCATGAGAAATAAAACAGAGCTCTACAAGGAGGAGTCTCTTGCCTGTGAGCCTGGGCTGGGGAATGCCGCTCTTCTCCAAGGAAATTCCTCTTGCTCATCCTTGACCTCCCAGACTGTTGGCTACAACCCAAGGAAGACTTCCTCCTCTACCAGAACACTGATGGGGCTGCGGTACACCTGATCTCCGCGAAAAGAGTTTGTGAAAAATTACCAGTCCTTCCCCGTCCCTTTCTGCTCGTAACAGCCACACATGGGAAAACCCGATTACCTCCTGCTGCTACCTTGGTAGGTTTATGGCTTGCAGTGTAGGTGGGACTGGACTTTCTTCCAGAATTATGATATTGCTTTAGAAGTTTAAGAGGTAATTTAAAGATCTTTCAGTTGCATTTTGAACTTAACCAGTCTACAAATTGGTTTTTGGAGGACAGCAAGTTCTGTAGCAATAGCAAGGACCTCAAGTTCCCCTGCTGAGGTTGTGTAACCTGCATGATCCTTTTCTGCAGAAAAGAAGTTCCTTGTTTTCTTAGTTAGAAAGGCTAAATCACCTTTTTTTTTTTTTTTTTACCATAATCAAGATAAGAAGGGGTGGGGGGAAAAAAAGTCATTCATATAATCTGGTAAGCTTTGAAGTATATTAATTCCTCTCTTACCTAAATAATGCTCAATGCCATTTTCTTCCCCATTTTATACTTGCAAGGAGCTGAAGACATTAGCAGCGTATATAATCGTGTTAGGATGCTGATCACAGGAATCATTCTAGCTGTTAATTGTTCAGACTCGAACCTTCTCTCCTGTGTGAAGAAAACAAAGAAAATGCTACCTACAGTTGGATAGTCACTATTTTTAGCTTGGCTGGCACACAACACCAAAGGGAGTAGTGTGATTTTTCTCATCTGCGTGTTGCTGTGTATCACGATCTGGCTTTGGAGCAACCTCCTCCTGCACCAGTCTGGGAGGAAGTCGGAAGTGAGCAGGGCTGGGTCACCTGTGTCTGTGCATACTCCGCTCCACCCCACTGCTGTGCCTACAAGATTGCTGGAAAATAATAATCACAGCCCACTGAGATTATAAGACAGTATACATGGGGTTGTGCTGCGCCCAGGGCGTGGCGTGGGGCCCCAGAGGCAGAGGACTGGTGTGGTCAGTCACCCTGACCAAAACCACATCTGAGAAAACCCCAGCTCCCATGACCTGCCACGCTGGGTTTTGCTTGTACCATTTATTAGGAGACGGATCTTGCGATAAATCCAGCACCCCGCCAGACCCTGGTAAACCTTGGTGTCTGGACAGAGTGAAGAGTGAACGCTACCTTTAATACATTCCGTGTATTTAAACTGATACCTTTCCCTCCTGCTTTGACTCCTTCCACCATGCACAGAAGCGAACCTGGACCGGTCCCTGCAGCGGGGTCAGCAGAAGGCAGCTTAGCAGAGGGGCATCCCTGATGAGCTACGTCCCAGCTCAGGATCCGGTCCCCTCTCCCTCCTCTGACAGATGAAAGGAAGATGCAAGTTCACAGGCTGCGGTACCATCCTAAACTCTCTACTTGTGCAGATAGAAATTGGAGAAGAAAACATGGCCCATAGGCTGCTGGGATTCATGCTAACCCATTCGCAGGCAGAATCCTAGCTCCCAGCAAGATTTTGCTTTCTTCCATGTGTGACAACTCAGTGACACAGACTTTTCCAGCAAAAAAATGGATCCACCTTTCTTAGCTCAGGCTGTGTGTGGACTTGCATTTGTAACATTGTCTGCAACTGCAATCTGAGACAATTGAACCTGCCTAATTGTTGCTGTGAGCATACACTGCACATGCCAGCAGTGATTATACATCCTCCCTTCTCATTGCTGTTGCTGCCTGGGGTCTGCCATTTCTCTACCAGTTAAATGTGTCATATTTTTATTGAATAGCGACGTCCCAACACTAAGAAGAGATAAATACAATGCAGGCATAATGAATCATGGGCTCTGGTAGACATGCTCAGCCCCAGGAGACTGTCTGGAGTGGGCCAAGAGGTGAAACACCGTGGCCTAACTCTTGTTTTTCTTCACTTTTGCCTGGAAAGTTCTCCCATGGGAATTCAGAAAACAAGACTCATCCTGCCTGTGCAAGAATCCAGGATCCTGAATGGGCCGGGAGGAGCAACATGCCTGGAAGGGCAAGGGGTCTGAGTGGCATCATACTCCACTCTGCCCAACGTCCCCCTCTGAGAAGGGCTGGCTGCTGCTGCTGCCCGGGGAGGTCTGGTGAGGGGCTGGCTGGGCACAGGTTTTACCAAAAAAGCCTCGGTCAGCACAGTGCATGCCAGGCCGAACAAGAGCCAGTAACAACACCCTGCTGTGAGAAGAGCAAATGAAAGGGAGAATACAGACAGAACTGCACATGTACGACACCATGCAACCTTTTCCATCTGCTCAGGGCAGGGTAGGCTTCAGGGCAGACATCAAAGATAAAGCCTGACTGGAGAGGAACCAGAGATGGGCAGCAAGAAGGATCGGAGAATTTGGAAACATGACCTATGAGGACAGACTGAGCAAACTGGCATTGGTTAATCCAGAGGAAGGAAGACCAGGGATACTAGTTAAGCCTTTAAGTATATAAAAGACTACCACAGAGTAAGACAGTAAATTGTTCTCCCACTGGATAAAGGGGGAAAATTACAATAATAGAGACTTTTGAAAAGACGTTGAGAGAAACTTTCCAACTGCAGGATAAATAAGCCCTGGAAAAGATATAGATTGGGACATCTCCATCAGTAGATGTTTTTAAGACCAGGTTAGACAAACCTCTGTCAAGAATGCAGCTTTGGGCAGTGAGGATGGACAACGTGGATTTTTGGGGTTGTATTTATTTCTTCCTTTTTTTTTTTTTTTTGAGTTGGTTTCACTGTGCTGAAGCCAGAAGCTTCAGGAGAAAGTTTCTGCCGTTGCATGGCATGAAGGCATTCATGCACATCACAAATGTGCTGGGACTTCTGTGCAACCGGTCTGCCCAGCACGTGTGGTTTCCCTGCAATTCAAGGAGAGTCAGGTTAGGCAACCGAGGAGATGGCAACTTATTGTCATAAAGCTATTAAAGCTTTAATCAGGAATTGAAGATGTGACAAAATATTTTTTTCATGTAAAAGCCACTCAAACCTACCTTTATAGGCCTCTCGGTAAAGGAGTCTTTGAGAAAGATAATGCCATAAAAGCATTATCTATTGTTCCTGAACTTCTAATATTAGCAGGCACAGAGGATAAAAATTAATCACTTCATTGAGCAGCTGAGTGCTTGTCTGTAACATTTCCAGCAATGCACAGGTAAATGTGCGCCCTCCCTGCCGAGACAGTCATAACTAGAAGTTGTGTGAATATAGTCATGGGGGCAAAGCTGTCAGCCAGCAACTTACAGACCTGCCTGCTTCTTTCCACTAAAGCCACCAAGGGCACCGGAAACCGAACCCGATGGAGAATCAGTAACGCTGGGACACGCAGCAGCAGCTGCTGATGCTGGGAGTGGTACAAGAGTCCCTGAACTGGCCTGGGATGTGGCTGGGACAGGACAAGAGTGTGCTAGGACAAAAGCCTTCTTTTTCTGCTGTTCCTCTTTCAAGCCTCCCCATTTCTTTAGAGTGACAAATGGAGACGAGCGACTACGACTCCCAGCACTTACCCTGTAACTGCTTGTTATTCTGCAGTGTAGGAAAAAATGACTTGGACGAAGACGCTAACACCAGCTTTGTTCCCCAGAAAGAAGCACTGCCAGAAGGTAGGAGTCATGAGCCTGAAAAAGCCAGCACAGCTCAGCACATCCTTCTGGAATTTGGATGCTCTCCCTCACTTCCCCTGTTTGCCCCGGGGCGTGGCAAGGCAAGCGGGTGAGGTTCACCCTGCAGAGGCTCCTGGGCTCCAGCAAAGCTTGCTTTTGGTTATCTGCATTTTGTAAGAGTTTCCAAAGGTAGACGAAGGTTTCCCTCCACCATGGGTGGTCCCTCTTCAGGCACCGTCATGGTCTGAAACCTCAGTACAGCAAGAGGAGAGGGATGAAAAGTGTCGTGAAGTGAGGGGGGGGGGGTGCTTACAGTGGTTTGGGGCTTGCTGTATGGGCCAGGCAGGTGAACTTGTTAAGTTATGCTCCTTCCTGCAAGCAGGGCAGCACATGGGGAATCTGAGATGGAGCCAAGGACTAGCAAGAAGGGGACTTCTGTGAGAGGGGAATGGGTGGAGGGAGAGGCAGAAAGCGAGCCTGTGTGTTACTGACCCGGAGCCCCTGAGGTGGAGGGCAGGAGGCTTTTGCCAGCTCCTTGCACTGACAGCAGGTACCTACCTCTCTGCAGTCTAAGTGCAAAAGGACTGAGAAGATGATCAGTGAAGGATCTCAGCTCAGGCTAAGACCTTTCTGAGCAAACAGCCACATAAACATACCACAATTAGTTGTAAATGTGGGCTGGCCAGCTGCCCATCTCACTTATGTCCCTACTCAAGAGCTGGGCAAACTCATCCTGCCTTCAGGTTCAGTGTAAGGTTTAACCAGCTTTTAAATGCTGGGAAGTGCCCTAAACCATTTTGCCTATGCAGAAAAGCGTCTGTCTGCTGTGAAACCCCAGCTCCAATGCTGGTGCTCCAAGAACAGCGTGCTAGGCCAAGGGTCCTGAAGGACACGGGGTGCCATACAGAAACCTGGCCAGGACCCGTGCCCCAGCCCTGCCCAGGCAAGCAGGCTCTGCCTCCCCACTTCTCCCAGTCAATGCATCAAACTACTTGTGGGGAGCACCCTACTCAGCCCCTCTCCAGCCGGGGAGAGGCACCAGGAGTCAGGTGCACTGGGCACGAAAGCTGTGTCTCCTTCAGGTGCCTGGCTCCAACTGGCTGCTCCAGCGAATAGACGCTCCAGCTAATTGCAGCTCCTGCTCATTACAGCTGCAGGTAATTTTGCCTCTGGCTAATGCATGCTCCAGACAGTGGACAGCCCATCTCATTCCAGGCCCTGCCTGCTACAGTTCTGGCTAATTGAAGCTCCAGCTCTGCACTGAAGCTCCAGTTGATTTCAGCTCCTTCTCCTTACAAGCTCCAGCTATTTGCAACAGTCTGGGCTTTTGACAGGGTTGTAAATCAATCACTATCATAACTTGGGTATTACTATTAAATGTCATAGCTGTACATTGTATAAATATGAATTAGTTTGTATGATTAATTACTTAATAACTATTCCAAGCAGTGTACAAAGAAGAGCTGGGCTCAAAGAGGGCGTGTGGGGTCTGAAAAGCACCCTTCCCCCCAGAGACCACCTCAGACATGGAGTTCAGCCTGGTGCATACCAGCCTCCCAAACTTTGGGGTTTGATGCAACCAGACCCCCACCTCTGGGGAGGGTTCACGCACCCCACCCGCTCCCTGCTTTCCCCTGCAGCCCCCAATGCCTTCCCACCCCTCTGCACAAACAGCCAAACTGGCTTCTGCTTTTGGCCCCCAAAACAGCTAGCTCATTGCCCATTTCTGAGCCCAAAAAACCCAGCTGCTGAGCCTGTTCTCAAGTCCCAAAAATGCAGCACTTGACCTCTGTTCCTGAGCCCAAAACCACACGACTTAACCTCCTCTGTCAGGTCCTGAAAACGCACAACTCAATCTGTTTCAAACACCAAAAATCAGCCACATGAGCCTGTTTTCAAGCCCCAGGAACACAAGACCTGGTCTCCATTTTCGGGCCCCAAACCAGCTCACCCTGTCTGCTTT
>NW_008824230.1:0-4248 GCF_000699105.1 Pygoscelis adeliae
TAGATGACCTTTAGAGATCCCTTCCAACCTAAACCATTCTATCATTCTATGATTAGCCCTGGGACTTGGGAAGTACTGGAAGTGTACTGAACAGCTCATTTGAATCCATGTATATCTTCTGTTTAACAACATCTATATGTAACCACTATGGACCAGCTGTCTTCCTAGATCACCAGGGTGTATCTTGAGTATTTTTGAAAAAAAAAGAGCATCTTGCCCTATACACTCAGATCGGGTTTGTTGTTCAATGGATGTCTGCCTTTGAGAGATCTCTTTGCATTTTGTTTTGGCTGGTTGTTTTTCCCGGTTTTAACTGTAGCCTGATGTTTGCATTGCTTATGTTATTTATAAAGAATTCCTACTGCTAAAATTAATTCATAGTAAAGGAAGAGAGAAAATAGAGAAAACATGTTGAATACTTACTCTGTTTTCTTAGGAGTGCATTTATTTTTGAATCATTTTGTAAGCCAATGTTTATTTTGGACATTCTGGACTCTCTCAACACAGTCTTTCTCTTTTAACCATGTCAGCAGTTTGACCTCTCTCTATGAGCAGGGCTGGTGTTTTCTTCGCTGGGAATCCCCGCTGCGCCTCTACAACACTTGGGAGCTGATACACAGCAGTTCTCTGTACCACATTTTATTTGGAGAATACAGTAATACCGAAGAGAGCTGTTAAAGGACTGCCTTCATTCCACTGCAAGTAACATCACCTGTTCATCTCTCTGTCACCAGAACAACGCTCTTACTGTTTAAACACTCCTAAAAGCCACGAGTGGAGAGACTGAGTGCAAAGGATGGGACGACGGACAGTTCTGGTTCTTCTGTAGAAATCGTCAGGCTGGACGGATTGATAGAGCTGTAGGACTTGCCAAGCATACAACCCTTACTTGTTACTTGCTAGTGGTCTATGATATCCATATGCCACAGCTGCTGCGGATATAGCAGTAGTCCAACCCATTGCCCTGAGAAACAAGGATGCCATCTCAGGTCTACTGCAGCCGACAGAAATGCGGACTTACAGAATTTACCTGTCTATACAAATATGTGCTTATTGTGTACTTTAAGTTCCTGCTGCTTGGAAAGGTATGTGAAATTTAAAAAGTTCACCATTTTCATTTGCATTTGGGTGAATTTGTGCATTTAATTTTGTGCAAGACATTGTAAACACATGAAAAAGTGGAGTTATTCATGAAGTAGAAGGTAGAGTTTTTAAACAGCTGTTTTCATACATTAAGAAGCTGAAATGTACTAAATGGTAGCGAATAACAAAGTCCATGCTCCCAAGTGTGATAATCTTCAGACTACTACAGACTGCATCTGAAGAATCTTGCTGCTAAGGACAGCTCAACTCATGACAATATCCAGCAAGTCGCCGTTCGTGCACGTTGTACTCTTACACCCACAAACATGGGATACAGTTGAACGTTTCTATTGGCCTTTTGATGGTCAGTGTTTTTGTACTGAGTGAGCAGCTTGACCAGACCTTGATACAACACTGAATATGAAGACACACATACAAATTTTATTGTTCGATAAAGGCAGCCTGCTGTATTAATGAGGACCCTCACTACAGTAGTGGGAGATGTTTGTAAATCCTTACACTGTGATGTGGAGCAAGGACCGCCAACCTCAGTTGCCCCTGAGGGTGGCTTAACCAGCAGGCTATCAACTTGTGTCAATCAGCATGTCCTTTGGAGCTGTTCTACTTGGCGTTGGGAGTTATATTCTCCTTGAATCAGTGACAGAAATATCAAGAAATTCATTTGTGTGTGACATACTAAGCTTCGCAATTAATAACAAAGTTTAATTCCTAAGTGCAGTCTGGCTTTTGACCTTGCTGTCTTCCAACCTCCCACAGTCCTTACTGAAAGGTCATTTTTGGCAGACAACTGAAAGTCCAGAATTCCTTTTCAGGCCCCATAGCATAGGTAACTACAGAATTCAGTTGTGTCCCGGGAGTTAGTCTGGTGCGCCAAGATGGTCCCCACAGATACACCAAGCACACGTTGCACTGGAGTGTGAGAAAAGAAATAATTCTATCGCAGCATTAGATAAAAACAAAAAACCAATGAGTTTTCCCCTACTAACACAGAGACTGGTTGTTAGGACTCCTTTTAATACCTGTGGCAGAGCTAAAGGCTTCGTATTTCTTTGCAGCACCAACAGGAGAAAATTATACCAGTGCAGGTTGACTGTGTGGTGTCGAAGAGTCTCAGCAGCTCGGTGCCAAGGTCTAGATGGCCTTGGCAGCCCCACCCCAGGTGCCAGTAAGTGTTCTCTGAATGTAGCCAGCGACACCTCGTATAGCAGCTTACCAGCAGCCTTCAAACTCATATTCCTCCTGTTTCTGTGACACTTCCCTTTCTTTCTTTGCTTCAGCTTTCCCTCTTCTGAAACAGAAATGTCTATTTAGATAAGCATTTTAGAAAAGGATCATCTCACAGGTGTGTCCAGCATTCTTAATTATTAATTGTTCACTTTTAGCAGAGAGCATTCATAATTTGGAGAAGAACATATCTGAATAAAATCAGGATTCTCAAAGAACTTAACTTCTATTAAATAAGTAAATCAAAATCATAGGTCAGAACATCAGCAAACCTGGGACTTTGGAAAAAAATTGTAGAAGCTCAGGTGGACTCCCAGTGGAAGCAGTCAGGCTTATTAAAGCTACATGCTCCTTTACTTACAATGCTTCCCACCTAGCAAATTAAATGGCTATACTTATTATTAAAGCTAAAGAAACAGCATGTGTATTGTTTAAATTAAATATTCTGATAAAACTAGATTTAAAAAGCCGCAAAAGTGCTTAATTTTTCCTGGATATTCATTAATGGTTACAGATCATTTCAGGCACTCCGTGGGATCAGAAAAAAAGTACAAGTATAAGATCAGTGCTGGTCCCAAAAATACTGTAAAGAGGACTCCTTATCAAATAGCATTTGGAAAACAGATAAACATGTAAGAAGTTTATGACCTAACTCATTGCATTAGCAATTAGTATTCATATGTTGGATTCTTTCCTTTTGCAGGTACCTAAGAAGAAGAAAATTATGATTAACTTTGAGGTCACAGAACAATCTAGTGCAATAATCCTTTATTTAAATGATTTTCACTTGCAGATCCTAATAAAAACATTGTTTCTAACCTCACATATCACAAACACTGGACAAGAGAACCCAGGTAAGAGTTAGAAAATAAGCTAATTTTTCAATGGTTTTATACCAGCCACATATTTCAAAGCAAATGAATGCGACATCAGATCAGACAAACTGAGCATCCCGTGTACAAATACGGCTGGAAAGGTTGGTCTGGTCAAGTGATCTTTCTCAGCTTTGGAGCTTCACCAGTTTTCGGGGATGCTCATTTTTCTCAGTGATCTTCCCAGGATGGCTTAGATAGTGCCCGGAGACCACTCCTCCTCTGTGCTGGTAACTACTGTTGTGATCAACCACCTCTCAAAATGCAAGATTACCCAAACCTCTATTGTTCCTGGCAGAGGAAACAGCGAGTCTCCTGCCACTGAAAGTTTCTCAGATAAAAAGGTCTGTGCCAAGGTTCACTAGCCTTGTAGTCAGAAAATTTTCTGATGTCTAACCTGACTGCAGTTTGAATCAGTTCTGACTATCAGAGATACGGAGGACAGATGCTTCTCTTCTGCTTTCCAATAGCTTTTTACACATTTGAAGCTTGGGGTTTTTGTAATTGTGCAGTTGGTAATTCCTGCCTAAGTATAGTTCTTTGCTCTTGTCCTTGCTGAACTGCATCCCAGGTTTTTCTGACCATTTTCCAGACTAATTTTGGTAGAAATGAGTAGGCCAAAAATTCAGTCCTTAACAACAGCTGGACTTGGGAAGAGTTGGTTTAGCTCACAGCAAACAGCACTGAGGTAGCAGGAACGGGACACGATCGTTGGGCAGTAGGGACCTAAGGCAGCAAACAACTGGGCCTCTGCTCGGCCGGTGTTCGTTACGAATCTCACTGCCCTCTTCATGAAAATGGGTGAGAGGTGTATTTCTACAGTGTGCACCAATTTCAAGTCTTTGAGCTCACAGTTTGAGAAAACTTACAGGCTGAAAATGGCTACAGATCTGATGAAGTCAGGAGTGATGGTATAACTTACTATGGCTATGTGTTTTGTTTTGAATTCATATTAGCATTAAAGGTAAAAACACAGTTTAAACAGCACTGGAAACTCCTTATGTTAAGTAACCGCCATACTCTGTAGGTAATTTATCGAGGTATTTCT
>NW_008824230.1:4288-5681 GCF_000699105.1 Pygoscelis adeliae
CACATTCTGCACAATGTTCTGTATTTACAAACACTGCAACCTCTATGACATACACAAGGTAAATTATGTGAAAATACAAAAATCAGTCATTGCTCATACTGGTAAATAAATACATTTGCTCCAGAATACCAAAGAGTTTCTTTAAAAAATGTACTCGGTAAAAGCACTTTCTTGCAGGTTTTTCTAAAACTCCATATAGGTCTGAACAAAAATGAGATGCCTGACTGCTCGAAAGAGGTCAAGACAGTCTTACGTGCAAACAAGCATAACATATTACAGGCATTATCAAAAAACACGACTGGTTAAATATTAGTTCTCAAGATTAAGTAATTTTTTGTGAATTTTGATATTTTCTACTCTTTAAACCCCACATAAGGAAAAGGAAATCTAGACCATAACATACTCAAATTTTACTGTATACATTGGTTTATTTAAGAAAGGCAAAGAGATGAATTAGAAGATGTTTACTGTGGGAATAAAAAAAAACCCAAAACCCCCTAACTAAACTGCTTTTTCATTTTATGGGAACAGAAACATTCGTGTAACACCTACATTTTCTACTTCTCGAAGTCTAAGTAAACAAGTCAGAAACAAAGGTGTATTTTTCTTCACAGACAGATATAGTCCCAACACATCCTAAAATGGGTATATCTACAGCTGCTCCCAACAACTGGATCTTTCAGACTGTCATTAGTTGGATGAAGACAGTATTGGGAAATACAAAAACAGTTCAGTGTCTACTAGGAACTCTCAGAAATTAATCACCTCAAAGGTATTTACTTTCTGAGATACTTCTAAAGGTGTATCAAATTACAAAACATCCTCCACAGCTATTTTTTCCCTTGTTCCCCTACTCTTGAGTGTAAGAAATTGTTTAAAAAGGAGAAACAAAAGCCCCATTCTTGTAATGATGGGGTATGGATAGACTCACTGCATGGATCCATCCCACTGAAAAGTCAGCTCAAAGGAAAAAGGAAAAGCAGATGGCTGTCTGCAATAGATACAGACACTTACATGGAGAACATTTAAGAGACTTTTAAAAAAGTATTTTCCACAGAAAGATTTCACTTGTTCAAAATTATTTTAAAAGGGGTTTCGAATAAATGAGTCTCTTAGAGATATTTTGCAATAGTTAATGCCAAGACAAATTAATATTGTGGTTTATGCTGTCACTGTGAACAGTGGGAAAGAAGACTGAGTAATCCCCAGATATCACCAAAGGAAAATTTTTAAGACATATACATATGTATATGCGTGTATGCACAGCACAGATGTTTGCACATCTAACACTGGAAAATGTTGGGAAGGTTATAATTAAACCCACTCCTAATATTGCAAATCCTGCAATACTGGGCATGTATATGCGCTCCCTTTATACTTTGTATATAACCTC
>NW_008824231.1:0-6599 GCF_000699105.1 Pygoscelis adeliae
GCAGGAGAGGTGCTCACCATTTTCTTTTTTTTTATATATAGGAGGAGCTAAAAAATTCTACATAATAGATAACATGCTAGCCTTTTGTCTTTAATAGTTTTTGGAGTTAGACCAAAATGTTTGGCTAGAGAGTTTAGGGGAAACGACACTTAAATTAAGGATCAATGAGAAATCAGCTGGTGACGACGTTCTCAATCCTAACTTAATCTTTTTCTCTGATCCTCCATCTCTGTAACACTCGACTTGTTCCTCTGCTTGTCAGAGCAAGCACCAGTGTAGTTGATTGCTTGGATAAAATTTGCGTGGGCTCACAGTACATGTCGTGAATGGGCCTTTCTCTCTCCATTAGCAATAAAAGGAGGCTAGATGACTTGCTGAGATGTAGACATAAAGTCAAGTGAAATCAATCCCAATGCTAGAGCCCAGTGCAGAACTATACATGTTTTAAATATCATACCTTGCACTTGGATGAAAAATTCACTTGGATAAACAGTTTAATACTTGAGGATCTAAATAATCCCTGGATAGGATACTAGGATAAGACCTGGTCATCATTTACTCTCTGAAGCACTTAATTGGGATGTGAGCATTGAAGAGGTCTTACACTGGCTCCCAGTGGTGAATTTCACCCTAATTATACAAATTCTTGTGCTAGGTGTTGAAGTACCTATTTAAATTCTTCAATAAAATCTGGGCAAAATGCCTGCAGATGTCTTCTCAAAGAGTTTGTGATATCCCATTCCCACATGCTGTGAGGTGCATTGTGTGTATTTAACACACTTGTGTGGGGAAGCCTGTACATTTTAACACTGCTAACATTACAGAATAAATGAGTTATTTATTGCTTGTCCATTAACCTGATCTAGATAGCAAAAGGTACCTTGAAGAGAACAGCCCTGTAAAAGAGAAATAACCTGAGTACACACAAAGTCAGGCTAAACTTTGGATGCAGTTGCAGTAGATCCTCAGAGGCAGTGTATTTTGCATAAATAACTGAGGAAGAAGCTTAGTGAATCTGAGAGTGAACTGGAGACAGTCAAATGAGGTGTTCTCAGTGCAGAAAAGTCCTTTCATTTACAAAATATAACCTTACTGAAAGGAGGAACAACAGGAGCTTTGCGGACTGGCTACCAAGGTTTTAAGGCAATCCAGAGTGCGGTATATGCAGTGCTCCCAGATAGGCATGGAGCTCGCGCAGGACACATACATATTAAATGGAAGTCGATTCCTAGAGCAGAGGAAAAAGTGGAGGGGCTTAGAGAGTAGGTAAATTCACTGAAAAATACAAATGAAGTCAAGCTTGATCATACAAATTCAGTTAGGATAGCCAGAGAGAAAGAACAAAGGGAAAAGAATGTATAGAAACTTGACGGGAAAGAAAAGGAAATAAAGTTGGGGTGAAGGTGTTAGACATCAAAGAAAATAGAGTTTAGGAAGAGCAGGAAGGAAACACAGTTACATTTAGACCTGATAACCAAAAGAGGCACTCTGTGCCCAACCAGACAGAAGGAGAAAAAGTCAAGACTAGGAGAAGGAATTTGGAGACTCTAAATGCTCACAGTAAGTTGAATACTAAAAAGTAGCCAATGGAAGAAAACAAGAGGTAAGTGTCCTTGGTAACTCCATCCTGAAGAACCCCTGGTTAGGATGCATGCGACCCAGATAAAGAAAATCCCCAAATGCCCCATTCCCCAGCCATTAGCATAAATTTCAATGCCATGAAAGTAAGTAGAATGGATCTTGAGAGACTGATATGAATCTCTCAAGTTTTTCCACCCACTCGAGAGCAAATTACACCATCAGAAATAGTACGTGATCACAGAATGCCTCAAAGCCTTGAACCATAATACCTCTTCCACTGCCATTCATTCAGTGTTAAATATCCACATAATTATGAAAACAGTGACCAAACTCTAATCAACCCTCCTAGTGAGGAAAGTGCATCTAACCAGTGCATGGAAGCTGCAAAGTTCTTTGGGTGACCATTCTGGAAAGGGACACCAGAGGTTCTGAGTAAAAAGGGTTTTCAGCTTTCAGAGCAGATAGAGGACATGATTTTGCCTTAGAATGTCTTGCATTAGAAAAACGTCCCCTTTCTGGTTGTTAAAACAAAAGATTGCTTTAAAAGATTTAATCTGAGGGGAGAAAAACCACTCAAACATTTCTTTGCAGTTGTCATACCAAATGCTAATGTGAAAATTAATTTGGTATTTCAGCTGGTGTATGGAGGAGGCATAAAACACTACACTGTGAGCAGCATTTGCAAGAATAGATTTCTTTTCTCAGGGTCAATTGCAGGACTATATATTGGTTAGGAAAGAGAGAAGACTTTGCCTCTGTGCA
The DNA here is from genome assembly GCF_000699105.1 of Pygoscelis adeliae. Classification (NCBI taxonomy): domain Eukaryota; kingdom Metazoa; phylum Chordata; class Aves; order Sphenisciformes; family Spheniscidae; genus Pygoscelis; species Pygoscelis adeliae. Next base: position 2,344 of record NW_008824231.1, read on the forward strand.
GAAAGGCAGCTACTAAATTCTGTTGAAGGATTTAAAAGATTTTGGGTCATTTTTAGTGTTTCTTTTGGCTTTTGGGTGTGGCATTGCGGGCTGTGCCATTTTTTTGCACAGGGGTGAGTTGTCTTAAGAACAAATGCCTAATGATACGCACTGATATGTTTTATAAGTGTTGATCAGTGACAGGAAATTTGGGAAGTCCCAGTATTTCGGTCACCGCGGTGTTTGTCCATTTGCCAAATACTTTGCCACATCACTTTATCTTACACAGCTGTGCTCTGCACTCTCCAGAGGGGATCAGCAGAGAGAAAGAAACTTACTCCTGGGCTGAGAGAAATCATGTCTGTACTGCCTTGGCTTTTAGTGAACTCAATACACATGTGATACATGGCAGGAAACACCAGCGTGACTGCTCAGGTTTGAAGGACTGTTAGACCTTTTCCTTGCCTTCTTCACCTTCCAACAAAACTCCTCTTGTAGACCAAAATTAATGGAAGCTATGGGAAATAAAGTGGGCATATGGGAATCATCATCCTGAATGAGATCAATAGTCATCCACTACAATGTTGTAGAAACCAGTTTTTGATCTCTTAATGTGTAGATCCTTTTTTTTTTTTTTTTTTTTTCCAGTGAAGTTGTGGGCCCCTGTACTGACAAGAGGTGATAGTCTTTAGATATGGACTTTATTAGACTATGCCTACAATTTAGAACCAGGTGCTGGTATCCTGGTAGTCCTGACTTCATGTTAGGGTGAGACCCAGCTGTGCCTATGGCCCCTCCTGCCTCTGCTTTCTCCTGGTTTCCATGCAGATGGCCTTGGATGCCTCGACCAGCAGTCCATTCCATATGGTAGCATATCCCCTACCTGGAGGATGTTGGCAGGCCAGTCCTAGAAGGTGTGCCATAGCCCACATTTCTGTATAGTTTGGTCAAAGACTTAGTCAAATCCTTGAAAAATAGTCTATGGGTAGAATGTGGGTAGTAATACACAGGTTCTGTTAAAATGTCCACACTACACCAATTGAGAAAGGCTACCCAAAAGACAAGTGCTTGCAATAGCAAAAAGTAGTTGTTTTAGATTATCTGTCCTCTGGGAGAAAAAAAAATAATCCCAGCAATTAGAAACTGGTTGACAGTTTCTAAAAAAAATCTTAGACATAAGATTTTTTTCTCTCTCCTTTTTCAGTAAAAAATAAAAAGTTTAACTAACTAAAAGATATCTCAGGATAGCTTTTTTTTTTTAATGCAATGCAAAGCAAAGGTAATTTGCTGTGTAGGAGATGGAGAGCTGCCATCAATCCACATTTCAAATGCAATCTCATACTGCCATGCAGAAATGTTAATTATTGAGCACCAATTTTTTTCCTTGGCATTGTTGAGACCCAGAGGAAGAGAGTAGCTCTAATCAACACACTTTTTCTGCTTCAAGGTGGGAGTAATGGTCTGATGAAACTGTACCTTGCAAGGGTGGAAGAAGTGATGTTTCCACAGGAACACTTAAGAGGAGAGAGGTTGTAGAGCCAGCTCTCATTGTAGCGCAATGGCTAATTGTACACTGGGGACTTAAGTTCAGCATTGCAGTGACTAATTCCTAAGGGCCTTGTTAATTAACAGGATTCCAATTTTTGGTCTGAGATACTGAAAATGGTATTAGGTGTCTAAAGCTCTTTCTGAATCAAGCTTTTCCCCACAAGTTAACAATAATCAAAGCAGGTAATATCTATTATTTCAACCCAAACCTCTCATTTTGGCTATTTTGAATGAACCTGAAGCAAGACTTTTTTAAAGCCCTGAAAGGTGAAATTAATGGAGGAGAGAGGAGAGGGAATTCAGAAAGCTTTACAGTATATTGATGAAATATTGTCTCTTTGCTTTCCATCACTTTTATGGAGCCTTTTCAATGTGCTTATGCCTGGAACTTGAACAGTTTGCTGAATGTTACAAAGCCATCCACCTTTCCAGACCCAGTTATATATTTTAATTGTCAGATCTTACATACAAGTAGTATTTTTCACCTGCAATACTACTTGGTCTTGATATTAAGGAATTATGAAGAACTTCCATTTTATAGCAGCAGAGTTAAGGTTGGCCTTTGGACTAGGTAAGACAATAAGTGTATGAAGATTTCTGCATAAATGATAAAGAATGAAATATGAAAAATATTTAACATTGTTACTGTAGGGGCTGCTTTGAACTACAAACATACTGTGTTCTTGAAAACCAGTTCTGTGAGATTGGTCATGCTAATTTGACATTGCACTGAATACTTTTGAAGGGGTCTCAGTTATTGTATGACATTTTCCCATTTACATAATGGCTAAAATAAATTATATGTTATTAAGCATGGCACTTTTTGTTCCTTTAAAAAAAAATAAGCATATAAACATTGTTTGCTTAATAGCACAATTTCAGCAAGCAAAATTACTTTAAGGCCAAACTCACAATTTTTTTTTTTTCAAGTGCAGCATAATCTTTTTCTTTTTTTTACAGCTTATTCTAATTAAGCAATCATATGTAATTGCAGCTGGTGAATTAAAATGGCATTTTTGATGGAATGATATACAAAGCATTATACTGGCTCAAGGGAAGATTAGACCGATAGCAAACTATTACCAGTAGGTTTATTTACTTTCTTCCAGAAAGGGTATTTCTGAAATGCTGGACAAACCATTGTATAGGATTTTTGTACAGTAGGGTCTTATTTACGCAAGACTTCTTGTTCTGCCCATTCTATTCACTATGCTGAACTTCTGTCCTCTCTTCTTCAGGTATCTATAACTAGAGATGCCATAGGAAGGTCTTATTTCCTTATTCATTATTTCCTTCATTATGTTGAAAAGGGAAGTCACACCTCATTTGCTCTGAAGCATTTTAAGCGTTAGAAACTTCTCAAGGTTTGTGAAATGGATGGATGGGGGCCTGCTTTGCAATGCCTTACCTTGGCATTGAGTTTAACATGACATTTTTCAATTTTGCTGACTTATAAGAAAGAAGTTTCTCTTTTCCAGTGCTTTTATTACTTGGATCTGATACGCTATGCTGTATATTTAATATATTGACTCTATTTTGTTTTCTAATGTTTTGCATTTTTAATGTTTATTTATTAGATTTTTAACCTTTCTTTTTCTGCTACCTCATTATTAGGTAGTGGACTGTAAAATGACTTAATTGTTTTTTTTTTGGCAATGTATAATTGTGTTATAAGTAAGTCATCAACTGGCAGCAAACCGGATAATCACTTCAGTGTATAATGCTATAATTTAAACTACGGCAAATTAAAAGAGAGTTTTGTGCTTGTATATTTTAACTGACAACTGCCTTGAATTTCAGTCACAGTTATTAAAAAACATCTGTAACCAAATGCAGTTTTAAGTCAGCTGAAATTCCAGCTCTTCTACCAGTTCACACCAACTATCAGTATTCAAGTACAAATACCATTCTTTCTAATTCATACAGGTATTTCCATAGTAGCAGACTGGCTCATATCTTGTTTGGACCTTGGAAGGAGGGTGGATGTCCTAGTCTTCTGTTTGTCAAATTAATTACACTGCCAGTTCATATCAAAGTTTGCTCTGGAAGGAACCAGAAATTCCTTTGGTGAACAAACCTGTGCTGAGGTCAGATGGTCGTTTGCAAGAGGATATACATCATACATGCTAAGGGACATGAGACAATGTGCATGGCTTGTCTTGGTGCTCTTCAGCATCACTGATAAGGACAATATTGATATAGTATATGGTAACATTTATTTGCCACCAGAATTTTGGGAGACAGGCTTGAAGATGAAAAAAAAGGTAAAAGGGATAGACACTTCTGTGTCTAGAAAACTCCTCCTCAGCTCTTCCTTCCCCTAAAAAAATATCAAACTGCTGGGTCTTCACTGTTCCTTCCTTTTCTTTTTTGTAGTACACTAGCTAGACTGCATTTTGCAATCTAGAGCATATTTGTGTAAGAGTAGGCAGGGAACTGTTTACAATGTAATTTAATTTGCACGGTTCAGCTATGATATTTGGTTCAAAAAGATGGGGATGCTGTCTTAATAATATAAATAATTAAAAAAATTAGGCTTGAATACATGTGCTCAGTTAATGCAGCCAAACAATTTATATCAATCAATCAATCAATCAGTATTTTAATTAAATTTAAGTTGAGGGGAAAATTCAAAACAATACCATTAGCACTGTACACAAATTAAAAATTGTAATCGGGGCATTCAAGAATATCAGTTTGTTACATATATTCATTTTTTATATATATTT
>NW_008824231.1:7390-12221 GCF_000699105.1 Pygoscelis adeliae
GGGAGACCTTATTGCAGCCTATCAGTACTTAAAGGGGGCTTATAAAAAAGATGATGGCAAACTTTTTAGCAGGGCCTGTTGTGACAGCACAAGGGGGAATGGCTTTAAACTAAAGGGGGGTAGATTTAGACTAGATCTAAGGAAGAAATTTTGTACACTGAGGGAGGTGAAACCCCGGCACAGGTTGCCCAGAGAGGTGGTGGATGCCCCATCCCTGGAAACCTTCAAGATCAGGTTGGACGGGGCTCTGAGCAACCTGATCTAGTGGAAGATGTCCCTGCCCATGGCAGGGGGGGTGGACTAGATGACCTTTAGAGGTCCCTTCCAACCCAAACTATTCTATGATTCTATATAGATGGAATGTTTTAGCAGCAATTTATCAAAATCTTTCAGACCTAATACCTTTCACCGAGTTTCATAAAATATTCTTCAGTCATTTCACAATATTTGAAGTTTAATTAATCACAGTATCAAGCTTGTCCAAGAAGACACCAAGACTAAATCATTTAGGGAATAATGAAGGACTCAAACCATTTAGAAATCTCTTGATCTAAATTTTTGTAGCATATTAGATTAAAATAGCATAAAATGATCACTTTGGGAACTGATTCATTAATAAATGCAGACTAATCAGTCAAAATGATAATGACTTCCTCTGAAGAGTCAAATATTTTTTTCCTGCATCAAAATTCTTTTCTAGCAAGGCTATTAAGCAAACAAATAATATCTTGTTGTATCACTATGGTTAGATTTGTGTTTTTAAATAAGAACAATACCCATTGAGCCAAACCTTCACCTCATGTAAATTGTTGCCTGCTCTAATGACATTACATCAAAGCTTACCCCTCACTTTTTTGCCATTGTCTCATAGTATGAAGCCATCTAAACAGTTTTGTGCAATTTGTAGTCGATGGTCCCCTTAGACATCTGTAGAAATTAACTTTTTTTTTGTACATGATGATTTCTCAGTGACATCTTTTGCTTTACAGTAATATCTGGTCCTGTTTTGTGCAGCACTTTCACTTTTCAGCTTCCACTGGGATTTATTGCACTGACATGAGCAAAGGCTAAAAGCTGGTCACTGCTACAGTTCAAGGATGGTGCAGGTCACTTCTATAATACATACGCACAAGAGTTGATTTAAATAACTAAAAGTCACCAATAAATTATTTGTCCATTCTATAAAACTTCAGGATTTCAAATAATGTCTTTTTTTTTCTGCAGCCAAATGAAACCAGAATTGTAAAGGTCTTTTAGTGTAAAGCTTTTTCCCTTGTTTTGCCAGGCAATGGACCTGATGGAGTGTTAGTCTTAGTGTACCGTATGACCAATCAGATCACCAAAAGTACATCAACCCTTTGGTTGTGAAAATTGTGAGTATGGACCTATAACCCATGCCCTGACAAAGTCTGGTAAGTAAAAATTTTTTACAAATTAGTTTGGAAGAGAAGTGTAGTGTTCTTTTATCATCATTCAAAATGTGTCAAAGAAATTGTTCAAGCTGCATATAAATGAAGACAAAACTGGCATTTGTACTATAAGAAATGTGTCCCAATAGAATATGCTGTGGCAGAAACTCATGATCAGTATCTTTCTCAATGGGCATACACGTGAGGAATGCGGGCCAGCTTCAGCTTTCCACAAAACTTCCCCAGTTTTTCCTGTACTCTCTCTTCTTTACAAGACTGAAAGCTCCATGTCAAATAACAGCCCTGTTAGCATTACTGATGCCTTTTGGTGTGCAGTCCTGGCTACAAATATCACAGTAGCAGCTCTTGTAGCAGAAATATACAGTCCTTATCTTACCTGGGATACCGGGTTATTTGAGAATGAGGAGAGGATAAATTAGCCCTGTATTTTGGACTCTTGCAAAAGGGCTGTGTAGCGTATGTGATAATAGGTCCTGAGACCTTAAGGTAAGATTTGCTCAATTTATTTATGTCCTTCCTAGTCCCTATGAAATTAGCTGGTAAGATAATGGGAAGCAGAAGGTCCAGATGCCTCTCTACACAGGTTGTGTGGCTTTGACTCCAGCTATGTAGTGTTCTGCATTCTTCTTTGTGGAGTTGCTTCTGATAATGTCTGGTTTGTTAGGCCTACTTTTAAATGAGGGAAGAATACATTTTGGTGAATACTGCTGAATCACAACAGCCTACATGAAATGGTTTTCATTTCACTAGGTAATGAATAGTTTTACTCTCTCCTTCTACATTATTTCAGTATCTGAAGATTCATTCCAACAGATATCCACAGATTGCCTGAGTTTTCTTAATTGAAGAACACCCCATGCAAAAAGTAATTTAGGACTCTAACAGATGCGTTGCTTTATTTAGGCAAAAGCGGTCTTGTTATCTGTCATTTTGCAGCTGATGTGAAAGCTCTGAATGGAGCATTGGCATTATCTGTTTGACAATGATTTGATGCAATATTACACTGTACTATAAATTAGTGTCAAGAAGCAAAATACTAATGATAAGGGCCCCTCTATGCACTGGTGACTTAAATAGCATGTTTCTTTAAAATTCAACAGTGACTCACTCTCTTTTAGATAAAACCCCTCTGAGCTATTTAAATAATGCCATGTAGCTGTAGTGCATATTTCCTTTGATTCTGAGTACTTCAATGTTTACTTGAATAACTATCCAAACAAGCTTTTGATCATTGTACTGCATAATACCTTGAAAAATATTACTTTGTGCAACAAGATTTTTTTAAAGAAATGTTTGAATATTAAGCAAAATGGTCAGACTCTGTTTGCTCATGCTCTATAGTAAGCAGAATTGAAGCTGAAAGTGGTTTTCTCGTCTTGGAGATGATATCAGACATCGGTGAAGTCCTAAGCAGCATTTTAAATTTACTCAGCACATTTCAGGACTCTGTTTTGTTTTCTTTCATGCAACCAAATAGGGATTGATCTGAGAGAATTTCCCATGATCAATGGAATCAATTTGCTCTTGGATTCCCAGGCCCTTCAGGCACATGCTGACTGAGCACTGCTAAACTCACTGGCACCATCACAGTTTAACCAGCTGAGGATTCAGACACATGCATTTAGGAGTGTGGTCTTTGTTGCAGGTTTAGGTGTTGATGAACACTGCTGATGACATGAAAATTTTTCTCCAGATTTCAAATGAAACCTCTAGTTCTTTATATCTAGGTAAATATGTCAATATATCAGCTTTGTGCTGCCTTTTTCATTCCTACACACCCATATTGGGCACTCTCAATGCTCTTCAGGATTGAAGACATTTCCAAGACAGTGCTATTGAAAAAGAAGTCATTGTCGATGATGACCTGTTACATTCTGCTCATAACTCTCTACCACAGGCGTTATCTACACATTGAGGGATATAAAGAAATGGAAACAGAGTCCTCAAAAAGAAGAAAATACACTTTGTCTTTTAGGATATTTAATAGCAGGGTACACTCCTTACTTTTCAGAACAAAACAAAGATTTTAGAGCAATATCTTTCAAAACTGGGCCTTAACAGATGACAAATCCTTCCCAAGCCCAAGATATTCCCTTCATCTATAACTTAATCTTGTTGAGTAAAAAAGTTGTGAGATGGCAAATGAGCTTTGCAGCAAAAGTGAGGGAAAATAATAATGGTCTCAAAGAGGAAGAATGCCCTCCTATTGAGGACATATTATGAAGAATGCCTCTTTTAGCTGGCCCAGAAGTGGATATAGGGCTTCTAACCTGAAGACCTCAGGACATTCAGGCATACAGTCAGAGGTTGTAGAAAATGACATTTCAGATAAACATCACTTATACTGATAAAGGGTTTATCATTTCAAAATAGCATCCTACTCTGCACCTGGAAATGAACTGGAAGATACCATCATTAACAGATCATAGGTATAAAATATCTTGTAATAGACTGGCCATTTCTGAACCAATTCAGTGTCACTGAAAGAGAAGCATTAGTAATAATCTGACAGACACAAATCATCACTTTGGCATAATCTGTCCTGCAGGTATTACTAATAAAATCCTCCCTTGAGTCTAAATTGTGGTTCACACAAAAATGGAAGTACATGCCCTCGTTCCATGCCAACTCCAGTTGTGAACAATGGCATGTCTGGAAATATTCATATTGTCAATCCTAAAATCCATGTTTGTTTCTAGTGAGGAGGAAAATCTAGCTACTTGTCACTTCCAGGCTAGACATATATAGCAGAGGAATGAAAAACTGTTTCTCTGCACTTTTGTATAGGCAAAATTCTTTGTTTATGCCAGCAATTAAATAACCTGAATCATCCCCACGGCACCCATATCAAAAGTGAAAGGGATCAAGATGTAAATGAACCACTGGGCTGGGTACACTTCTACATACTCTGTCTATGACAGTATTTTCACTCCAGAGCCCTCCTTTCTCTTTAGTGTTCACTTACATTAATTTTTATATGCTGAACATACAAGTTGTCTTCGTGATCACTGAATTCAAATAATTCCTTGGGCAGAAACAAAGAAATATCTTGCAAGGGAGTATCTGTTCAATGGCAGGAAGGGTAGCAAGAGCGGGGCCTGTGAGCACTTGAATTTGATGGATTTAGGAGGATGAATACAGAAAAAGGTATCAAGAAAAGTAAAGAAGAGAAGATAGGTAAGGAAAAAAAGAAAGAAAGCAGGAAAAGATAATACAGGAAAGGAAAATCAAGGGAATAGGAGAGAAAAGTATAACAGAAGAGTCATATGAAACAAATCCTCAGATGTCTGCGAGTGGCTGCTCACGATGCCACTTGCATTTATTACTCCACCTTGATTATATAGCACTAGCAGCAACCCTGTTGTCTTACTGCTGTGACTAGAGGCAAAATACACAGAATA
>NW_008824231.1:12249-14192 GCF_000699105.1 Pygoscelis adeliae
ACACACACGATGCAATTAAGTCAAGGTAAAGAGATTGTAAATGGGTGCATTCAGGACAAGGCAATATTTCTTGTTCTGTTGGTTTTTTTCTCCTAAGATCTTGTTTCCCTCCCTACATTAAGTGTACAGTTGATACAGCCAGTACTTCCAGCCTTGTAATTGTTTTCCCATTGTTCTGTCCCCTGTTTTTGCACAGCTTTTTGACTAAATCAAACCCGAAACCGTTACAGATGTGGGAGAGAGGACTCACTCCTCTCCCAGTGCAGAGGCAAAGGGAATTAATATATTTCCCTTTGTCCTTCCACTATTAATAACTCTCAGAAGATCATAATTGCTTCCCCACACTCCCACATTAGCAAACTTTACCTAAGGGTTTCACCAGATGATCCCCTTCTTTTCCACAGGTTCACCAGGCTGCTTGAGCGGCTTGCAGCTGAAGATGACTTTCCATCCCCTACGTGCATGCGGACCACAGTCGATGTGGTGAATGCGCTGCGTACGTTCCTTTCAGGCTTAGCAAGGATGATATAGACCTTGGGCACAAACATACAGCCAAGGGCCACCGTGGCACTCAGACTCACTGAGAAACACATGGTGATTATCTTGTAGTTGCTTCCAAAATATATTGGCACAAAAGCCAGCCAAATGATGCAGGTGGTATACATTGTAAAGGCAATATACTTTGCTTCATTGAAATTAGCTGGGACGTTTCTTGTCTTAAATGCATAAAAAGTGCAACTCAAAATTAATAATCCATTATATCCAAGGGGAGTTACAACACCCAAGTTGGTGGTGTTACAAATCAGGTAGACCTCTCGGATGCTTGGGTAATCATGCATTATATCTGGTGGCTCCATTATAAAGAGGGCAACAATTATGCCTAACTGTATACATATCAAGATAAATGCAATAACCAGTTGGGCGCAGGCACTCATGAACCTAGGTTTCTTTGTACAAATTTTCTTCTTGCTGCCAGCCAGGATTCTTGCAATGCGGTTAGTTTTAGTTACCAGAGCAGAATAACTCATAGCTGGGGAGAGGCCGATGCCAATTCGTTGAAGATAACAGTAAATCTGTTGAGGTTTTGCGATGAGACAGAAAGTACACAAGTAACCCAAGCAGATGCCAGCTAGAATGATGTAGCAAAGTTCTCGGCTGGATGATTTGACCACTGGAGTATCACGGTACATTATGAATATAGCTGTAACAAACAAGGTGGCCAGCAGACCTAGACATGCAAAAACAACTGCTGCAATTGGTTCAGGATCACCCCATCTGAGATACTGGACTGGGATGAGGTCACAACCTACAGAAAAAGAAAAAAAGAAGGTAAACTGAAGTATGTAGGAGTGAGATTCTTTAACGATATAGTTACAAATTTTCCTGATATTTCTCTTCTTTTCCTCTTCAGGAAGGTGCTATTATAATGAATATAGGCTAAGATTATGTTAATATAATGGCACAATAAATACTTTTCAGTGACAGCTTATTTCAGTAATACAGTTGTCCTGGTTTCGGCAGGGATAGAGTTAATTTCCTTCCTAGTAGCTGGTACAGTGCTGTGGTTTGGATTTAGGATGAGAACAATGTTGATAACACATTGATGTTTTTAGTTGTTGCTGAGCAGTGGTTACACTAGCCAAGGACTTTTCAGCTTCCCATGCTCTACCGACACAAGAAGCTGGGAGGGGGCACAGCCAGGACAGCTGACCATTCCATACCATGGGATGTCATGCTCAGTACATAAACTGGGGGAAGCTGGCCGGGGGGGCCGCTGCTCGGGGACTGGCTGGACATTGGTCGGCAGGTGGTGAGCAATTGCACTGTGCATCACTTTCTTTGTGTATTATTATTATTATTACATTATTATTATTGCTATTATTATTTTATTTCAATTATTAAACTGTTTTTATCTCAACCCACGAGTTTTTCTCACTTGTGCT
>NW_008824231.1:14246-23754 GCF_000699105.1 Pygoscelis adeliae
TGAGTGGCTGTGTGGTACTCAGTTACCAACTGAGGTGAAACCACAACAACAGTTTATCTGGAGTATAACATGATGACTGAAAAAATAGCCAATCTGATTAAGATAAGTCACTTTTCTTCACTTTTTCCTTTTAAATGATTTTAAATATAGTAATTTATGAACAAATTTCAGAATCAAGTTGCATTACCTCAGTGCAAAATGCTTCAAAGTTGTCTGCATACTATATGCACTTAAAGGATCAGATGTCAATCTTAGTAATTATATTGTACACTATGAAGGATATTGGTACTTGTTTAATGATTATGGAGAGGAATCTTATAGATTCTAGCTGTCAAGAAAAAATGAGTGCTTCTTTCTCAGATATGCTACTTTTTTTCTAACAAAAATTTTCTAGGATCAGAGTTGCAGATAATAGGTAATTTGGGATGGCACACCCTGCTCACTTCTTTATCTGTCATTCATCCTTTTGAGAATTCTGAGGAATTAAAACATCATCTAACTTGTGAAATCAAACTGGATTCAATAAATTAGTGTCAAAGCTGAATTAGCAGTGCAACCCATCTAAGGACACTTGTTTTTCAGTCTATGTATAAGTTTTAATAAATCATTCTATGTACGCATGTCGTAGGAAGTCAAAGAAGCTTTTCATTCCACAGCGTGCAGATCAATGGACAGGAGTAAAAGCTGGCAGAAAACTTGTTGCTGGCATCCCTCCTCCATCCCTCCTTTCTTTTTGCACTGTAAAGCCTGGATAGGAATAAGGGGGGAGGATCTTGATGCTCTGGAATGCAGCTTCCTGACAATAGTAGACACGCTGGCACTGCCAGCCAGGGCAGGACTGCTGGAGGGAGGTCATGGAGTGGAGGAAATGCAACTAAAGGCTTTTATTTCCCCTATACTTGTATTAAGCTTGACTAACCTTGATTGCAAAATCTAAATGACCTCAAAATTTAGGATAGTTGTAATAAGGTTGCTGTCTTCTGGTTAGGTCAGACAGAAAGGTGTCAGCCTGACTCGGGGTGGGTGGTGGCAAGGCACTTCTCCCTGTGGGGATGGAGCACTGGGTGCTGACATCTGTATTTTCAGCAGTGAGGGTAATTAGCACTGTCTGATGGGCATCTGGATGCCAAGCAATCCCAATTAATTAAGGAACCTGGGACCTCAATGACTTGATGAACAGGAGTAAATGTAGACATCAGGACTATAATTTGGGAATTTCTACATGCAATATCTACTCTTTGCCTTTTCCTTTATTTTAAGTGGAGATTAAAGTTTTTCCAAATCTGCCACTGACATTCTTAGTAATAAAAATCATTTTATGAAATGGTATAAGTAGATATTAGGTTTAGCTCCTCTCTTCTCCCAGTATTTCTGAAGTCTACATCTCTATGCAATTAATATTATAAAAAATATAATACCTACAATAAGGTGGTATACTCAATAGATTGTGTGGCAAAAGTACAAGGCAGATAGTTCTGTATTCTTGCAGAAAAAATCAGAAGGATTAGGGTCAACAAGTCTTTGACATTAGTGCAGTTAAAGGATACAAATTTGCAGTCACTCCACTGTAACAGAATTCTGCTCTTAGTTACTAAATGCAGATTAATTTTCCATCTATATTTTAACTGCATTGGTGTGCAAAGCTTTCTGTTGCAATAATAAATTATTACCATGTCTTAATGTAACAAAGACAGCTAGATTTTTATGGAACACTCTCATAGCATTAGTTGATGATACCTATTTGACTCTTGTTGGTTTTAAAGAGTTTACTTATTAATTGTGAGGGAGACACAGTATTTCATTCTGACTTCATCAAGATGTAGCACAGGAATCACATCATTAAAATCAACATTTTATACCAGTGAGAGTGGTGGAAGAAGGGTTAAAACCAAAAAGCATACTCTGGTGTGTGCAGATATCCCCATGTGGGTTCTTCCCCAAGAAGTTTTATGAGTAAGTGACCTCTAAATCTATTTCCAGTTTTACCAACATTTAATTAATGTTTTGGGGAAACAAATTGTCACCAGCTTCTAATACTACTATATATTCTTGGACAGGAAATTTGGAGAGAAAAGGTCTTTATCTGGCCTTTACATGCAGACAATGATATAGGGGCTGAATTTTGCTCCGTTTCTAATGTTGCAGCAGAGGTGAATCATAACCAAGCATTTCTCATTAGTTTCAGACTATTTCATGCCTTCCTTGCTTTATTACTCTTTTTACATTCTCTTAATAAAATACCTGAGAACAGAGTTGAAAACTTGTCCCATTTTTTCCCCCATCACTGGGTACACTTTACAAGGAGAATGCTAAACTGTGCAATGATTTATTCCTCAATTAAGATTTAAGGACTGGATAGTCTTCATAAAGCAATGATTGGTGAGGTTTTCATATAATAGCTTTGTAGCTAATGGTTTCTGACAATGGCACTTTGCAGAAAGGGACAACAAGATCAAGTAAAAGAAATATGGGAAAACAGCACTCTGAGTGCTCAGGTTAGGTTGATGGCCAGGATACCAAGGCAAAAGCTGAAAAATGGTAACACAAGAACTCATTCCTATCCCCTAAATATGTGTATGCTCAATGGTCATTTGGACAAGGTCCTCCCCACAACCCACCACTTACAATTCATCAACATCTCTAAGCACCTGGAAAGACTTCTCTCCTAGCTGGCTCAGAAATTCCAGGTGGAACAGAGCCAGCAGCCTTGTCTTGTGGTCCCTGCAGTGTGCTGAGGCAATCTTTGGCTTGTGGAAAGGCTGTTAGGAGCCAGTCCAATTTGGAGCAGGTGTAGAGTTGTTCTACTCTGTGCTCGAGAGTGCGCTGCTTCTGGGACTGGAGCCCCAGTAAAATTGACATAACACTGCCTCTATGTTCTTCTGGCCAGAAACGTAACCAGTGGGAGCAAGGTACGCACGTGAATAGCAAGACAAGCAGATATAAAAAATCAGAGTCCCATTTGACACGCTAGGGAAAGGTTTTCTGAAAGAACCATCAAAAATCACCACAAATTACAGATAAGGATGTATAAGGATCTTCTGGGGGAAAAAAAAGGGTTCTGATATTTTGGAAAAACGTCTGGCTACTTCAGGGATGGGCTAAATTGTGCCGTAAACAAGGAGAGGAGAAGCTCTTGAAGGTTTGACCTCTACCATAGGTCTATTAGTACCCTGTGCTCTCTCTGTAGAGGTAAACTTGTCACTTATTTCTGATTTTTCATATTGCATTAAAATCAGTTCATCTGGGAGAGGAGTTTACAGATATGAAGCACTGTATTATAGTCCATAGTTTCTGGGGATTTGATCTTGACACTGTTTTAATTTGTTATTATAGCCTTGACACCTAATAGACCTTACCATGCCTTCAACATCCATAAAACTGTATTAGCTTAGCACTGAAAATCCCTTTCATGGTAGGCAATATAAAATATATAATTAAACTAGTTCCAAAGGTAAATATGACAGACTAAGGCTTGTGAATAAGATGCACTTCGGAAAGTGAAAGGAATTCAGTGAAGTCTCTTGAGTCAACATCATGGGCTAAAGCTCACTGAATCTGCACACGGAGACTAAAACTGGTGGAAAATTACTGCTGATTTAGTAAGTCTTAAATATTTTTCAGTGGGGTTTGGCATCCTGGGCAGTGAGTTCAATCCATTGACAAAAGACTTGGTTTTCTTGTTAACTTTTCACAGACCTTTCCAAGGATAACAGAAGTCCAAACACCAAGGCTGAAACATAAACAACAACCTAGCCATGTCTTAGTTGCAAATGAGAGTCTCCACATAAGATTTGGCACACAGTATTCAAAGTGTATTGATGTTATTTATGCTGTTAGGTATTTTATATTAATGCTTCTGAATGTTTCCCTATTTATAATCCCAAAAGATGTGAGAAGGGATATCTTGATTAGTTATTTGGGTTTTCATATATGGAGAGCCGAGATGCAAAAATGTAGGAGTCAATAAAAATCTACATGAAGTTGGCAGAGTAGCTTTTATAATTTTTTTTTTTTTTTTTAATAAAACCCCAACTTGTTACCCAAACTGACAAGGCAAAAGTGAGGATTAGACTCTCCAAAGTCCTGGGTGAGAAATCAGCCCCCTGACCTCCACATGGGATGTGAACCAACTGAAATGAGAGAGGACATTTTTAACATTTCAGTACTAAGTTCTGGTGCTATAGTAAATTATTAAGGTCACCAGTTCTTTGCCCTGTTCTGGTGGGACCTTTTGTGGTTGCTACAATAGCAGGGCATGTAGAGGTGACCATGTGCTGGCTTCTTAGCTGCTGCGGTTCCCAGGCTGGCACATTTACTGAAATCATCAGCAAAGGTGGGTTTGCACAGTCAATGGATGCAGCTGAAGACTATGCATGTGCTTATTTTGCCACCTCTGCAAGGCAGGAGTTGGGATCGGTCACATCTTAAACAATGAAAGCTGGGGCATCTGTAGCTCAGGAGTCTAAGTCCCTAGTAACTCAAATATACTGATTTAGCTGTGCATTGCAGTAAAAGGCAAGGCTGTGAATCTTAGAATAATACATTAAAGTTACTCTGTGACCACATGGGGAATGATTCCTTAATTACACAAATGTGCAGAATGACTGGAACAACTGATGAATTGCAGCAATCAGGTCTATCCTTATGTTAGCTCTAATGTTTTGATTTAAGTTTCACTAAAAAATGCTGGCTCTGTGTGTTGTAAATATTTTGTTCAGAATATGTCGTGTTCAGCAAACTTTCCACAATGTAAGGCACAATTACAAGTGGATCCTTCTGGCTTTGTTGGCAAGTCGCCCTTCATCCCGCCCAGGAGCCTCCAAGAGCTGTTTGTTGAGCTCAGCATTCTTGAACCAGCTCACTTGAGCCTGCATGGCTCACGCTGGAGACTTGGGTTGTAAATGGACTGGAAGCTAAAGCCCACACCTTACCTGGAACAAGCAACTGAGGGAAGAAAAGTCCACAAACCCAGCAAGAAGGGAGGGGAGAAAATGGCAGCCAGAGATCCTGGTCATAATATTGCCACCTGAACCCTTAACTCATCCTCATCTGCTTTGTCCAAGAGGCTGGTGTGAGAGTGACTTAAGGAAATGGTTACATTTCATTTGGAATAAGAAATGAAAAGGAAAGAGAAATCCAGGGCACAGAAAATCAGGGTGAAAATTGGACATTATCTCTGCTGACGTGCATTTATAATGCTAAAACCAACCAGATAAAAATTGTGTCCTTTGTCTACCCTTGGTCTGAATTACAGCCTTACCAATTATGGTCAAAAGCAAGATCCTAGTAATGTTTCAGCAGCAAAATCAATGTCAGCACAGGCTAAATTGTGTTCTGCGTCGTGCTCACAACTGTTGGACAATTGCTGAAATTACCAATGGCTATAACTTTATTGCAAACAACAATACAAGGAAGCAGTTTGATGGCAACAAGCAGTTACTGTTTGAAAATATTTTGGGCAAGAGATGAATGATTTTTTTTGCTTGGGGGAGGAGGGAGCAGGATCCAGTCTTACGAGACACCTGAGCTTCAGACCCCTGTGGCTTCTGCCACAGCCCGAATCAGCATGCTGCAGGAAGAGCTGACCGAGCCCTTGTGGGGATCCTCTGAGATCTGACGTCAAGCATCGCCCCTGCCCTTGGCCCCGCAGGGGGTTTGCATGAGCCACAGCAGTGGGCTGTCCCAGACGATGCCCAGAGCCAAGACAGCAGCAGCTCCCAGCACTGTCTGTTCTCTGCGGCTCTCGCTGACAGTACAAGCAATGCCCTCAGGATGAGGGAGGCAGTCGTCCTCACTTCTCAGTGAGGAATCCAGATCGGTACAAGCCAAACGGGATACAGCATCAGTGTTGTCAGAGCTCTTTGAAATGGTTGTTGTGTCACTCAGAGGGGGGGTGCCCTTTTTTCAGTCCTTTCCCTTCAAGGGTTGTTTGGATAATCCAGCTCTTATCTGGCACTTTCAGAGAGACAGACAAGATCATGACGCTGTTATCCTGGGTTTACTGTACCTTATTTGGTGACAGC
Source organism: Pygoscelis adeliae (assembly GCF_000699105.1). Taxonomy (NCBI): domain Eukaryota; kingdom Metazoa; phylum Chordata; class Aves; order Sphenisciformes; family Spheniscidae; genus Pygoscelis; species Pygoscelis adeliae. Next base: position 20,270 of record NW_008824231.1, read on the forward strand.
ATTTTTGTAACTATAGTAAAAATATATATTTCTGATATTTAGCCTTATCCTTGAATGGCAAGAAAACCTTTCAAGAGCTGTAAAATATTTCAACTCCTATTTTCATGGGAACCCAATTAAGAAAATCAAATAGCCAGCGTATTTGGAGTACACAGAGGATGAGAAAAATGTCAATACAGCCTGAAGATAATCCAAGTGTCAGTGAAATTAATATCATCTACTTTCCTTGCAGTCCCCGAGGTCACTAGACAAAACTATTTCTGTTATTGATGTATGCTGTCCCTGAATCACAGAAAGAGAGAATAATTGCCTCTTTCCCACCTCAAAAATGTCCTTAAACAAACACTAGTGATAGCTGGACAAAGATGTTCCTACATCCACTGAAAAAGCTCCGAGATGCTGAACAAAACTTATCTGGTCTTTCCAAGGCACCCTTTTTGAATGCAGAAGGCCATGGCTCAAAATCACTTGGGTTTTTGGAGAACCAAAAAGCCATTCTCATCAAGCTACTGAAAAATTAATTTCAGTTAGGTTTGGTCTTCAGTGTTAAGAAAATCCCTTTATTTGTATCTAAACATGCCTGCCACCTATTTATCTTCCCTCCACTGTGAATATAACGCAAAGAAGGGCTTTGAGGAATAGTGGAGGGGTTGGCATATACTTCTGGACTTAAACCCGTGAGTTTCTCCTGCTCTAATTGAGTATGTGGCTCAACCACACTAGCCACACTAATGTGCGAAGTGGTTCTGTAATGTATGGATGTTGGTTACACAATGCATGGGGAGGAAGGGGAGCTACAGTAGATTGGAAAACATCTTGATACTAAACCAGGAAGAAGAAAATGACTTGGGGTGCATGTTGGGATGGTACAGATAAATTTGGAGAAAAGGAAGAGAATGACTATTTTTTTGTCCAAGGAGGAGCCTGGTCCCTGGGGAATGTTGTATACATAAGCAATGAAACTGAAATTTGTGAGGAAATAAAATATGGGTGGCTAAACATTCCCTTCTCACCTCAGCTTCACTTGTAGATGGAGATATTTTCCAGTAACTGGTTTAATCAAGAGAAACTCTTCCTCCCACTGTCTTTCCCACTACCTTTGGACTTCCTGTACCTTTTTGTACTTCAGAACTCTAATGTCTTTTTCTGTTCTGAGAATAACTTTGGTTTCCTACAGGGACTGCATCCCTTCTGTCTTCCCCCCTCCTGCATCTGAATTCTGATATTCCACAGGTGACTGAAAAAAAGCATTAATTTCTCTTCCTTTCTGTGAGCAACATCCCTGCCATTACACATTTTATATAATGAAGTTTGTGGCACAAAACTGATGCTGGTCATTGAGCATATGAAAGATGGAGCAATGTTTTGTTGTGTGAGCCAAGAAAGGATTCCAAAAATGCTTTTATCCAAGTTCAGATCTCTGGCAAACAGTGAGGTGCAGCTCCATGTTGAAAGCCTTCTCAGGCATGTGGCTGATATATTTACAGGACTCTCATCTGAAGGTGATCATGCAAGGAAGACTTATTCCAATGAGCTTTTTATATGTGTAGCCTTGTGGAACTGACATTACCTAAGACATGGCTTTATCAAGCAGCAAAGAGACACAGACTGCTGCAGTATCAGAAGTAGGGACATTTCAAGGAGCTTGGTGTATGCTTTATAAAACTGAAGGGAAATTTCCTTGCCAGAATACAAAATACATTTCCCTCTCCTTACTTTTAATTCACATTTATTACTAAATCTTATGTTGTAAACAAGACTGAGAGGCAGTTTTTTACAAACTGCAAAAGTTGGGACTATAAATATGATCATTAAAAACACAGCTCAATATATTGTATGGGTAAGCTGGGAATAGACTTTTTAAAATCTGTTTTTGATACAAATCTAAATAAGACAAGATCCAGCCATCATGTGAATACTAAGTTAGGTGGGGACTACACAGCCATGAAGTAATGGATGTCCTGTTACCAGGAGCACATATTGTATCAGCTGTGCTCATGGAGGCCAAGGGGGGGTTCAATTTCCAAATAGTGCCTGTTGAATTTGTTCCTGGCTGAGGAAACAAGGGTTAGATCTCCTGAGGAACATTGCTTGGCACTGATGTCAAGGGGGGTTTTTTGTGTGGATATTGACCTTGGTCCCTGTAAAGGCATAAAATGCATGTCTAAAGCCAGATGACTGGTTTGCAAAATGTAGCAGCTCATGTAATACACAAAGCAGTTGTCTTGACTAAAAAGACAACTACTTTCCTTTAAAACAATCAGAGCTGGGTGGAAAATCATTGACTCATCCTACAACAGCTTTCGAGGTGCCACCCTATCCCGCTTTTCCATCCTGAGGGCAAAGTAAGACCTTCAGAGGGTAAATCCTCCCACAAGCCCAGACTGATGCCTTGCCCGAGGCATGGAGATCTGCGTGCCCTGGGGAGCCAGCTCAAAGCACAGAGCCCGAAGGCCAACCTGGTAGCTGTTGACTCCACTTTGCCTTATATATGGTGCTTATAGGCTAATTATCCAAAATTCACCACGTCAATGGGCAGTTCCCATCACTGGTGTTTCAGAAGTGGGTCCTCTGTTGGACCGATGAGGCACTTAAAGCAAGTTCCCTCCTAACTGACTTGCAGCAGCTCCTTTTCCAGCTGATCTGCGTTGGGTAAAACCTCAGCTGCTCACTGAAACAGAGACATGAGCTGGGATCTGCCATATCTCAGGCAAGGCCCCCGGTGGGTGAAGAGTTGACCATTTGCACTAGTTGACCTTCAGAAACTGACTAGCCTGGTGCAGTGGCCTGGTCCCTGTAACGTGGGCTTTGGAGGCTTCTGGATGGCCCAGCTGGGATGTGAACCTAAGCTTATACCACACCTTCAGTACTCTGCTCTGGGGGACATGTGGAGCTGGGTATCTTTTTCTCCCCTTCTCTATTCTCCTGGCACAGGAAAGCTTGCCCTGATTTGAGATGGCTTTGCTGGCTGATTGCTGCCTGGGGAGGATGGCCTGGGGGAGTGGGGCTGGAGGAGCACTTGCAAATATATTTTCTTGCTGTTTCAGTTATCTCAGTTAAAAGTTTTTTTCTCAGGGAAATTTCATGTTTGACATTTTCTGAAAAATACCTCATCAGTTTCATGGGAAATGATATTTTTGCATTAATTAGGTAACCTAGCTCATATAGTACAGCAACGCAACATTCTTTACCAGGGAAGTATTAACTCTGCACCCACCACGACTGACGCAGCTTCCCAGACAGAGCTGTGGTGGGAACTCGCTGCCAGCCAGGTGTCAGGCTGCAGGCTGTGCCCTGCTCGTATGCCAGTACCAGGCGGCAGCAGTGAGCACACCTGTGGGAGGTGCGCCCAGGGAGAGGAACTCCTCTGCTTAGTGACAGAGCTCCGGGAGGAGGTGAGTGGGTTGAGGAGTATCAGGGAGAGCGAGGGAGAGAGGTAGACTACTGGAATCGCACCCTGCCTTCCCTGACAGGCAGACAGGACG
>NW_008824231.1:24216-40472 GCF_000699105.1 Pygoscelis adeliae
AGTTGCGCCAGGGGAGGTTTAGATTGGATATTAGGAAAAATTTCTTCATTGAAAGGGTTGTCAAGCATTGGAACAGGCTGCCCCGGGAAATGGTTGAGTCACCATCCCTGGAGGTATTTAAAAGACGTGTAGATGTGGTGCTTGGGGACATGGTTTAGAGGTGGACTTGGCAGTGCTAGGTTAATGGTTGGACTCGATGATCTTAAAGGTGCTTTCCAACCCAAACAGTTCTATGATTTTATGATTCTATGATTCTATAACTTTATCTATAAAAACCTTTCTATAGACCAAGCCTTGCCTGACACTCTTCTACTTATATAAATTCATCCAGCAAACTGTTTTTCCCTTTGTCTTCACTCTCTTTCACCTCAAAAATTTCTCCCCTCATCCATAGAAATTATATGCAAAACAAGTTTGTGACTCTTCCGGAAAAAGCCTGTCTCTTCTTCCCTTGTGTGTACAGAGCCTGGCACAATGAGAACCTGATCCCCGAACAGTGTTTTGAAGTGGTGTGTGCTCTGAGCATTTGAATACTTGAATTCTGTTTATTAGTCATAAAGAAGAGAGGCTGTGGGATCCAATGTTGGAGCAATTTATCTCTAAAGTAGCCAAACTAGTATTCTGCAAGAGCACAGAGATCTACGCCATGGCAAGGAGAACATGAACCCTGTATTCTAGCAGACTCTCTGTTGAACAAAGGACTAATTGAAACCTAAGTCTGTTTGGAGCACTCATGCATTTCAGCAGCAGTTGCTTCAGCAACTAGTTTGTAACTTTTTCATATTAAAAAAGAAAGTATTGCACGACTCTTCTGTACCTGCTTGGGAGGAAAATAAAACTCTAAAATTTGACCTCACTTAATAATTTCTCTGACAAGGACTTAATTTCTCTACCTGTTTGGGGAAGTACAAGATCTGCACCACCAGCTAGATGTTAGGACAGGGTTGAATACAAAAACCAGGACTATTTTTTTTTATTTCTAGGTCTAGTAACTCAGGTCTTTAGAAAGCAGCTGAATTACACCAATGATTCCTGGATCATGTTGAGGCAAGAAGAAAAATACCAACCTCAGTTCAAATTTCAGCTTTATCCTTGGGTTCGCTCTGATGGAAACAGTCCTCATACTCACTTGTATCTGGCATTTGTTCCTTCAGCTCAACAGAGGAACATTTTCATTGACAACATAAGCACAGCCACAACTCATTTACCTGTGAGGTCGTTGTTGGGCCACGAGCCGAGCTGGCAGGCTTTGCATGTGTATTCATCAAATACATATTCATTCTCTTTACAAGGAGTGCAGGTCCAACAGCAACTCACTTCTCCTTTACGGATCACCTGAGACAAAAATTGACATTTGGTTTAGCAGCATAAACATAGCAGCATTCATGCTGCCCCAGTTGCTAATTTAATTTTTTAATCTCTTTTTTTTGAAGGAGGGGTTTTTTAAATTTTATTTTAAAGGGGATTCCTTTTCATGATATGCTTGCTTATACAAAATATGACACAAGTTCTCAGTTCTTCCATCATGTATATACCAGAAGAAAGAAACCATCAACCCTACAGAACTGCAAGTGGAGGTACAGAATGACAATAAGATGTTTTTTCCCCTCTTAGAATTAGCAAAACTCAAAATTTCATAGATGGCAATGTGCCTACAGAAGCCAGTGCATGACACTCAAGGCATATAAAACACTCCATTGTGGTCCATACAGGGAATCATGTCAACAGTGTTATTTCCCTAAGGGTTCATTACTCAAAGCTTTTTGGGTGCTTATTTTTCATCCAATTGTGAGTCATTTGTTAAAACTGATTTTTTCCAGACATCAAACTGAACATGCCTTTTCCAGGATTATTTAATTATGCATTTCTAATTAACACTTAAAAGTGAGAATGTTATCTTTATCCATTTTATCATCTGACCTGATTTCTCATTTTATAATTTGCTGCCAAATGTTATTGCATGCTCATGACTGAGATGCGGATTTTTCAAGATCCTTATTTATCATCTCTGGGCACTGAAAACATCTGTGCTTCTTGTCAATATGTCTTTCTTCTGAAATAAAGTACTCCCAGATTCTCTGCTCTTCCCAAACAATTTTTAAATGAATGCTCCCAATTATAACATAAAAAGTAGGTTGACTTATGTATCTTTTGCAATGATGGATTTACAAGGTGGCTTCAAAACCAGATGTCTTCATTGCAATTTTAATAAATGAAATGTAAAGGAGTATAATCAAAAAGAACTGGATTACTCTTTGCAATGCTGCAGTGAAAAAAGTGTAAATTATATCATTTTCATCAGCAATATGGGGACTTGAAAACTTCAATTTTTGGTTTTGCTTTTAAAATTGTAGAGTATGAAAAGAAAAAAAAGCCACACCTGAATAGCTAAAAGGCCATGGGAGCATAAGTGATTTGCCCTGCAATTGTTGAGACTAGAGCTACTTGCAAAACAGAATATCTGTCCTCCAGAAGAATTCACATCTTGGGATTTCTTTCAGTTTGAACTAGAATGAGAAGTTGAACAAATGACAAAATTTCTTGTGTCTGGGAAAATCAATTCTTAGAAAGCTTGTACTAATTTTTAGACACATAGTTTGGTAAACTTGATGCATTATAAAAATTCATAATTTTGCAATGTATAAAATACTCTAAAAATGAAATGGCAAAATAGAAACCATATGTTATTATCAAAACACCCAGACTTTTTATCAAAACAATTCATTTACACTTTTCTGTTAAACTTTTCACCAAATCAACATCTTCTATAAAATACTTGGAATTTGACAAATCTGTCAGAAAACTGGTACACTGATCATTTCTTACCCAGCACTAACTGGGGGTTAATCCAGAGAAGAATTATGTATCCTTCTCTAGGAATCAAAATAATTGTTCTCCACTACTCAGAATCAGGTCAGACTTTTTTGTATTAAATTGCTTAGTCAGTTATTTCTTAATCATTTTATTTTTCATTTCTTGAACAATTGTTGTAGCACTTAACTGTAAAACAATCTTTTCTGACCCTTTTAACAAAAATAATTATCTTTAAAACAAAAATTCTTTTCCCTTCCTCTTGTCATCTGGGCAATCCTTTGAACCTGTTTATTTAAATAATCATATGTCCACACTATTTCAAATGTATAGAGCTGGATTGTGTTTGGATTTTATCAAGTCCTTCAGACAGATGTACCAAATGTTGCTGAGTGTTGGATATCATTACACTGAATGTTTCAAATTCCTGTATAATAACTCAGTCCCACAGAATTCTGCAGGAAAACCACCACGGAGCTTCGCAGGGTCAAGCTCTCCCCATCATCTGTGAAAACCATGAAGATAAAGGACTGTGAAGTAAACTTTGAGATTTATAATCAATATCCTAATGAGGAGCAGAAAGAATATTTCAGACACTGGACTTCAAGCATGTGTCTAAGTGTGTGATGAATCAGCTTCATAGTGAAGAATCCTTTGGGGAGAATCCTTGAGAGCATGGGCAGAAGGTGGAAGGAGACTGTGTTAATGAAGATCACAAGATACTTCCCATCCCCTGTGTTGTGGCAACAGATCATAAGGGAACTCAGAGCTGCCCAATTCTGAAGTTATTATCTGTTTGTCCATCTCTATCTTCTCACGTTTTCAAAGCCTACATGAGGATGACTCCTGATCTGCAATAATATATTATTTCCATTGACTATAAAGAAAGTTCAGAAATCTGATATAACTGTATATGCCTACACCAGACATTTGGTCTGATGAAACTCGCTTACTGACTGCCAAAGACCAGTTAGTGAATAAAATATGGTGACTGTGTCCTAAAACTCTGGAAAACTCAGACTGAAGAGATTCACTTTGTGTTGCAGAGCATGGCCAGCCTCCCATCAGCCCCTTACTGTAGCTGCTTCCCAGTTTTGCAGGCATGCCATGTTAACACAGGAGAAAAGTGATCCTTGAAGCTTCCAGTGAGACATGTCAGAAATTACAGCTGCTTTTTTTCAGTCTGAGCCACTCTGTTGCCCATGACCATCCCCTCAGTCCACAGGTTTTTATATAAATGACTGCAAGATAAGCTAAGGACTTGCAGTATTTTAAATCTTCTGCAGTTACGTGTCATGGGATGCTGAAGGATGACAGAGAACAGCTAATATATGACAGATTCATCTGCCCTCCTTACTGCAACATGGAAAGGGAGGAAATAAAAAATCAAAAACCTGGGGAACAAAGAGGTAGTAAAACAGGTAGGATTAAAAAAAAAAATGTTACCTACATTTCCTGAAGTTCTAAGTAGTGGTAGTTATCGATGTTCTTTGATGATACCACAGAATTAAGATCTGAGTAATAATGTTCCAGTCTAGATGTCTATGTCTAGCACTGAAATAGTAGCAATTATTATTTATAATTTAGCTGCAATTGTACTGACAAGTCCCAGTCAAGGATTTGCACTCCACTGAATCAGATGCTGTAAAAATATGCAGCAAAAAACCCCCAAACAATACCTGTACTAAAGCATTTGGAATATAAGTATAAAAAAGTCATCAGTTCACAGATATAGGAGTACAAGAAAATGGCAACTTATGAAAATAGTGAGACGACTATGATACGTGTAAGAACTAAATACATAAGTCTGTACATTTTAATTAAGGTGTGGGATACTGTCTCCATGTAAGGGTCAAGAAAAACCTGCTTTCAAATTTCAAGGCTATGCATTCTACATGACTGAAGTAAATGGAGAAAATATTTACCTTTATCTGGCCTTTTTCGCAGGGTTCACTGCACACAGATCTGATGATATTATTTTTCTCTGACCATATTTCATCATCGTCCATTTTCAGCTCACCATTGTCCCAGCTGCCAACATTGATGTAATCAAAGTACTCCTTCCCCATTTTCTTAAAATTCATGATTTCATATCTTTGGAAACACAAAGGGGAGACATAGCTGAGTTGAGGAGAACATCATGAAATATTTCAAATAAAAGGAACACTATACAGCCAAAATCAAGCTTGGTGAATAAAGAAGGCAAAATTTCAAGCATTATGCTTGCCCTTGAGTCTCTCCCAATAATTTTTGTGATATCATAATCTTTCTTTTCCTTTGTATTTTAATTTGTTTTCTTCTATCACCATGGAAGTTCCCTGAACACTTTGGGGTTAAGTGACTGAGCTTCTGAGAATGACTGTTATTTATTTAAGGAAAACAATGAAATGAGCCGGACAGGATTCATCCTGTGTAACCCTCAGCACTGAAACCAACTGCATAGGGAACCCTAACTGTCCTAGGCTCCCTCTATAGCAGATGCAGAGAAATCTAAACCTATAATGGCAATTCCCAACGCTAAGTCCTCCTCACTGTCTGCAGGTGCTTATTTCCCTCCTGAGAGAGGAAGCCTGAAGACAGCTAAGCTCCTAAAGTGCAACCTAGGCCTGTGGGACCAAAAGAAACTTCCTGTGCTGTAAGACTGCAAGATGCAATTTGGTGTGGCACTCAGAGGGGAATCAGGCATCATTCTTCAGGCACAGCCTCCAGGACTCTGGGACTTGCTGGAGGCTTCAGGGAGATCTTCTTATCAAGAGGCACCTTGTAGTCCAGGCATTTGAAGAATGAAGTTGAGACTTGCTTCTTTTTTTGCCTTTTTCTTCTACAGCATTGCAGCAGCAAATGCTACTCTCTCCCATCCATACAACCCCCTTCATTTTTATGTAATTCCTCAGTGATCAGAACACATTTAATTCCTTGTACAGTATGGTATGGAAGAGAAAGAGTATTCATGCCTCAGACCTAGGCTGCTTTTGGGTCAGATCACCTCATTATCTGGGAAGAGAAGTGTTAAGAGCAGAGCTAGAGCTGATCAGAGTTTTCAGGTTCATGTTCCTCTTCCTCCTTCTTTCTTTTTATCTCCCACAGAGTCTTACAGAAAGTCTGCGGAGCAGCGTAGGACTCACTAGCCTCCTACTGGCGTGCTGAACACCAGGCCACCTTTCTGTCTTACAGGCCTGTTCTTTTAGCACTTATTTGTAAGGCATGCTTGGAAAGTTGGGGAACTCCTGAAGTGATGATGTCATGCTTTTCTTTACCTCCTCTTTAGTGGGTTTTGCAGCTATCTGACTAAGCAACATGAAATTCACTGATGGAAAATAAGCAAATCATATAGACTGAGAAGATGAACCCAATCATAGGTTTAAAAAACCTGCCTGGTTCATAAACAAGGAGACAACTTTTTCCTGGCAGCAGGCACAAAATTAGACCCCAAGGCAAAGCATATGGACAGGGTTGTATTAAGATTGATACTGTCAGAGTGTAGTTTGTGAAGTCCAATGTATAGATAAGTAAAAGAACCAGCACATTAAATCAAGCTATCTCTTACATAAGATACTGAAGTTTCTCTCTTAAGTTTTGAGAAAACACTTTTAAGACTGACAAGCAGTAGCCATATTATATCTAGCATCAATATTTTTCCGAGGCTGACATAAAAATAATTATGGTAAAACTCTTCTATGATATTCTCCATCCATGGATCTCAGAATGCTTTGCATCAGGAAACAAAGTATAACTGTCACAGTGGAGAAACTGTGGCAGGGATTCAGTGCCAAAATCACACACAGGTCAGGATTAGGACTGCAAGCAACCTCTGAAAGAAAATGAAAGTGGAGCCTGACTGGATGGGCAATATGATATTACCCATATCATATGAGTCTTGAGTATTTCCGCAAGAAGAAAAAATAAGCAATGACAGAGGTAGGAAGAAAAATTTATGATACTCCTGCATTTTGGAATATTTCACTTTCCATCCTGTATAAAGAAGAAAATATCCATAGCTTTGAGAATGATCTCATCAAACTTGGAGATGTGAATACCGGACTGACAGAAATGAACTGAATCCAGATAACACACACACAAACTGAAATAAACAGGCTTTTATGCATGGTCAGAAAACAAGTTTTTTTTCTGAGGTTCATGGGCATAGTAACAGTCTGTTCAAGGATTAAACAGACTAACTAAAAAGTTAGCCCAGAAGCCACTCTGGGGTCTTTATTCAGCATTGTCAGGACATTGTAACACTCCTCTGAGTATTGCTTTGTTAAAGCTGTCAGTTCAGACTTTTATGGGCAGATGAACAAAAGTACTGCCAATGCTCAAACAGGCCACAGGAACTAAAACAACTATCCCTCCAGTAGTAGTTCCATGCATACATCCCGAGGGGAATACTGGAAAGAAACCTGACAAATTAAACTATTTCCACAATATGTTGTCTCTTGCAAGCCCTCTGTAGAGAACAGCATTGGTGGACTGATAGTAATAGCCAGACTCAGTAAGTCCATTGCTATAGTGAAGGTTCATGGGTCACTGGTTCCCTGGAGCTTCTTAGAGATATGTGCTGGTTTTGTCTGGGATAGAGTTAATTTTCTTCACAGTAGCTGGTATGGGGCTATGTTTTGGATTTGTGCTGGAAACAGTGTTGATAACACAGGGATGTTTTCGTTACTGCTGAGCAGTGCTGACACAGAGTCAAGGCCTTTGCTGCTTCTCACCCCACCCCACCAGCGAGTAGGCTGGGGGGGCACAAGAAGTTGGGAAGGGACACAGCCGGGACAGATGACCCCAACTGACCAAAGAGGTATTCCATACCATATGATATTATGCTCAGCATATAGAGCTGGAGGGAGAAGAAGGAAAGGGGGGACATTCGGAGTGATGGCGTTTGTCTTCCCAAGTAACCGTTACGCATGATGGAGCCCTGCTTTCCTGGAGATGGCTGAACACCTGCCTGCTGATGGGCAGTAGTGAATGAATTCATTGGTTTGCTTTGCTTGTGTGCACGGCCTTTGCTTTACCTATTAAATTGTCTTTATCTCAACCCATAAGTTTTCTCACTTTCAGTCTTCTGATTCTCTTCCCCATCCTGCCAGGGGGGAGGGAGTGAGCAGCTGTGTGGGGCTTAGTTGCTGGCTGGGGTTAAACCATGACAAGATACCACAGGGACAGTTTGTCACTTTAGGATAGGAGAGACCAGATGGTGCAATAACACATTTCCAGCAGTGCCCTAATCACAGTGCAAAACACTTGTTTCAAAACAGAAGTGCCATGAAGTTGCTGAGAATCCATGTTCTATTGGTAGCACAGCCAAAACATCAGCATCTTGTTTTTCTTGCCTTTTATTGCTTTCCTAATTTCTTCCTTGGAGTTTCAATAGTATTTACAGGTAGCAAGAAATCATGGCTGTTCCTTCCATAGTCATTTATTTTTTCCCATGTCTTCTGTCTCACCTAAAACAAGGCCTCCACTAGACTGTCTATCTGCTTAGAGCTCAACATACACATAAAGGACTTTGGAATAGGGCCAGGATTCAAAGGATCATGTGGGATTAATCATCTGTTGTATAATAGCAAAACACTTTGCTATACATCAAAATCCTGAGCTATCTAGGTCAGAAAGGCTTTTTATGTTCTGATTTCCTGCTTAACACCACCACCACAGTACAGCTGTAAGGATTTAAATTTCTGTTTTACAAAGTGAAGATACAGCTATCAACGCAAGTGAACAGGGGAGATGAGTTGTTCCAGTCTGACTGCACCATCTCCCAGCTGTTGCAAATAGTATTTGGCAGTGCTCAAAAGACTATAAACTACTCGAAACCTGGGAGTTAGAGATGGAGCTTCCTACAAAGCCTTCTTAATCATGAAAAAATAAATTTTAACTCAATATTGGCTAATTTAAGCACATACACTGGATTTAATGATGTGACTATTGTAGGAGAAGCGGGAACAAAGAACTATGTTTCAAAAGTAAACAAACTCTGGGAGCATTTTGCCACCACACACAGTCCATCAGATTGAGGAGACAGAGCTCTACTTTATCTCACACAAATCCAGTGGAGCTGGACTTTCTTAAAGTTGCGTTACCTTGAGGTCCACAATCAACATGGTGTCCCCATGCTCTTCAGTGAAACACTAATGTCCTACTGTGACTGAGCAAATGTCTGCACATGATATAATTCCTTCATCTTTCTTAGAATTGAATTTAAAAATACCCAAGACATTCAATTAAATTCCTTGCAACAAATGGAATTAAATCATTATTGTTAAGCATGCCAACACGAGGAAAAACTAAAGGTCTCCTTGCAACATTTAGATATTGTCATTGGTGTTGTCATGCCACATATCATTTATTTGTGACAGGCCACATATCATTTATTCGTGGCAGTCTTCAATCTTTCTGCAAGAGATGAGTGAAACAGGTAGGAATAAGGTAGGATGCAGTCTACTGCATCTGAGCGCCATTAAAACCAAACAGGAATCCTTTAAGATAAGTCTGGGACAAGTCTTTTAAAAATAATTTGGTCAGAAAAATCCAGACTGAGCACTTTTCTTCGGAATTCAGCTATTTGTAAAAATAGAAATGTTTAGTGGAAGACAGCCTTGCTCACCAAAACAGTGCTGAAAATAAATTTCCATCTGAAATTTTCCTGGGTTTCTGCCAGTTTGCGTCTGAGTTCTCCTACAGCTCACAGTGCACTTCCTTAAAGTCTGAGTCTGAAGAGTTCGAAAATTTGTGTCTCCAGAGACACAAGCAGACTGCCTTGTAGGTGGCTGTCCTGCTGTCTTTTGGGGAGAATGCTGACTTTACAGGTTTTCTAATAAAATGAAAAAAAAATTCAGTTCTGAAATTTCAGAAATTTTGGAAATGTCAAAATGTTCTGACCAGTGGATTTACCTTTTCCTACCCATCTCTACTCGGAAGTTAATGCTTTCCTTTTAGTTCACATTAGTGGGAGAAGACAAAATTTAAATGAGTGTACAGGATGAACAATTTTCCCTCTCGTCATCTGTTTATATGATGACATCACAAAGACGTTTAAAAACTTCCCGGTAATGTAGACAGAAAGGACTGCCTCAACCAAACTGGAGCAAAAGCAGTGAATGAGGCAGGAATCTACCCACTGAAATATAGGGAAAAAATATACTTTGAATGCTATCACACTTGCTGTTCATCTTCTGAGAGTTCAATAGGCAGAAACCCAGGAAAAAACCCTCATTACTCATTTTAATGTGCATTTATATGGTTACTGCATGTAAGTCATAGAAAAAGAAAACTTGTCTTACATTTCATAGATGTAGCTATATACACATATGTAAGTTATCAGCAAAAGAAGCTTTTTTTAAATCCAATTTGGCTTATAGCAGCACAGTATGAATTAATATCTTAGTCCGTTATGCAGGTGGAAAGGCTTTACTTGGAAGATATGGAAGCAGATTTTTAATAATTGTGATTGAAAAAAACCCCGGACAAATCAACATAATATTTCTGATAGTGTTTTGCTTTTCTTAATAAAAGAACTATGTCTGCTACGATTACTTATCTCTCAATCAAACACATACATTTAAACACCCAAATTGAGAGAGAGCAGTGCTGTGGTGACCGTTATGGCCTATGAACATAAAGTTGAAGGTCTGATGGTTTGTAGTGAGAAGTAATACCTTTAAATGGTACAGATGAAAACATGAATTCATGCAGGAAGATTGTATGCCTGAAAGTTCACGTCTTTAACCTTAAACATCATTAAAAATGCACATTAAAAAAAAAAGTTATTTTGAAAAAATAAGCACAGAAAGTCAGGAAATGTGAAAATAAAAGTATGAGATCTTAGTTCTGATGTCAAGTCTGCATTCAACTACTATGTACAGTTAAAATGTCTGTTTGTAAAAACAAACAGTTTGACAAATGTCAACATTACCTTCCTGGTGAGTCACCATTCTCATCAAACAAGATCATGTCCCCAGAGACCCCAGTAAAGTTAGTCTTCATGAGGGATTCCAGGAGCTTCCGACCATCTATGGGCTTCATGGCGTCACAGAGGCCCACGTAGCCTGGGCATAGCGACATCTGCATGTTGTGGAGGCCGTACGCCATTGAGTATATTGCGTTGATTACAAAGCCCATCTTGGAGTCCTGAACATGCTGCGTCCTCAGGGTCATCTGGCCTGCCGAGGAACATCACAAAGCGGGTGGTTAGTGAACGGGGCTGAAATATGATCAGCTCTTCAGACATCTGTTGGTGGGTTGGTTATTAATAGTGGAAAAAGTCTTTTTAAGTGTCTTAAACAGCTCATAGCAGATGCTTTTACTGGTACATACACTGACCATGTTAAAAAAAAAAAAGGAAGGAATGAAAGCAAAGGCTCCCCTTAAATATTTTACTATCCAGCTGATGCCTTTCTCTGTGCAGCTCCACACCTCACATATGTTGTTTTTCGACTACTTCTCTTCCATGTGTTTTTTTAAAGCATGTGTCATGAACATTATAATATAATGTTTTTGGGGAATCCAGGAACTTCTCCCTGCCTGCAGAAATCTCTCCAAATCCTCAGAAATCTTTTGCTGGGGTGTAAATGCTAACATGCTAACTCTTTTGTTTCAGAGACATGGGAACCAATCCTATGCAAACAGACTGACCTCCTTTACTGTACCAAAAGTTCCTGTGCTAATAACTCTCCTACTTCTATGTCTCTTGCTCCTCTCTATTTACGAAGTGAGGATAATGATGCAATGCAGATGAATGCATTAAAATGTCTGTGAAGGGTTTGATGATGTGGGTTAGGCAATGACTCTGTTTAGCCAGAATTGGTTAACCTTACTTTGTCTGGCTTTTAAAACATAATGTCTGGATTTCTATTTTCTACTTAAGCTTCTGCGAAATGCACAATAAAAATTCATTCAGCAGCACCCTGAAGGCTTTTTTTTATAACCCAGTTTTATTAATGACACAGAATCACTCTGTTGACTGCACCAGTCCAACTAAGGAAGAGTAGGCTGGAGGTTTTCTGCCTCGTATATCATCAGCAAAGCTGCCAGCTGCACTCCAGCCATCAGATCTTTAATACTGGGGAAGTGAGAAGAGTCAGAGATAAAGCAACTGCATCAATGGTGCTGGGAATTTGTCAGACACCTGGAAAGATTTGGCTCTGGAGGGAGGACAAACAGAGAGCTCTACTAGAACATTTGCTCTCCTTTTATCAGTCAAGCAACAATCCCTAGGAGCCAGGGAGTCCCGTGTGTGGGCAGCCAGGAGTAAAGGGAATGCAAATAACCCTCTCTGTCCACTCTGTGAGAGTCTGCCTCCCATAGAGGCATTGGCAAGCAGCAGGGATGGAGCTGATACCTGCCCATCTGAGCTACAGGGGCAGCACAATGTGAGAAGTAATTTATGCCACGAAAAGACTGATGTACAGGTAATTTTTTTCTTGAAAGAAATAAAGACTAATGTATGACTCTGAGGGTGGCACTCATCTAGTTTAACAATATCCATCCAGAAGACAAGCATCCAGTCTGATGTTTAGGCACCTTTTGTGGAGATGAGTAAGAATCTCCAGCTGGTGATTGATCCCATCATAAAATAGGTGCATCTACAAGCTCACCTTTTTGGTGGTGAACAGGAACATCACCACGCAGTTCTAATCACTAAAACATTTTGGAGTGCTGAAAACATCAGGAAGGGTAGCGAAGACACATAGTTCAAACTGAAAATCATTGTGTAGAGGTCAGTAAGTGAATGAGGAGACTGAGAGTTGCCTTTTTCCCTTCTGTTTCACGCGGGAGCTGGCACTCCCAGTTCCAGTCAACCTCAGGAACAGTGATTAACAGTTTGGATAGTTCAGTGATACGGGCTCGAAATATCTTTAATGGGAAAAAAACCTTGGAAACAACACGCAGTGTTGCTCATTTGTTCTGTTCTACCAAGGTATTGCTTTTTCCTAATTAAAAATAATAGGCGTAAAAACTGCAACAGTGGAATACATGTAAACCCCATATTAATTGAAATTAAGTGGAAAATTGAACAAGCGTATTACATTGCAATACACAAAACTTGGTTTAACCAATTATTCATCCTCAAAATTAACAGCTCACAAACCGTGCAGTTAATTACAGTAGCCATTAGAATGAATCAGATTTGCATCAGCAATAGTATTTATTATGAAATGGTATTTCAGCTGCTTTATTGTGTGTGATTGCTTAAAAATGTAATAACTTAATTCTTACAGGAACACTGTCCACTGGGCTTTCTGCTTCAGTTTTATAGAATTTTTGTTCTCACTTTCTTTAAGCATTGAACCTCATTCAGTTCACCTGATGATTTGTAATGAGGTTGCTTAGATCTTCATAGAAGCTGCTGGCAATTGTCAATGGAGTTGTGAGGGAATTAGCTGTTGTGAGAATTTTAATATGCTTCCTGCAGCTGGAGAAAACATTTCCCTGAGATTTTAACTGCCTCACTTTGCTATGTCGGGACAAATCCAACCTGTCAAGTCTGACTGTCGGTTTACAGTACCTCAAGACTCTGTAGTTAAGGGGAACATCTTGAAAACTGAGACAAAAGAAAATTTTTGCTCTTTAACATACCACAATACAGTCTTAAAAAATGCCAGTATGAAAAAAATAGTTAATTCTGAAAGTGATTTTCAACCCATTTCACAAAGTACTTAGGCACATCAGACTTGAAGCATATAAGTAACCCCATTTACCTCAGTGATCCTATGAGTGGTTTTAAGGGAGGCCTGAATACACAAGCTAAAAGGTAGTCTCTCAGTCAGAAAAAAGAGTAAAAATATTTGAAATCTATCTCTGCAACAAGTATGATTTAAGTAGCCTTAAACACATTGTTCACTTAAGTGTTAGTTAGCCTATTGTTCTTGCTGGAACTTGAACACATATTCTTAAATTCATCCACGAGTGCTGTCTTCAGTCAAGGACCTTTCCTGACACAGGGTCATCATGAAATGGAGATGTGGCACGGATGAATTTAATGATGATGATGCCGGTAATGTTCAATGGAATTGACTTTACAGATTAAACTCTGAATCAAGAATAATGAAAAAATCTAATAGAAGTTGAGGAGTTCCTACAGAATTACTGGGCAGAGAATAAATATCCACAGACTGTAACCCATAGGCTTGTTTATAATATCCGTAGTAGAACTCTTTTCTATTAGAGTGAAAAAAAACATATCTATAAAAGATCTGTTTTTCTCCATCTTGTACATTCCCATATGAGAAAAATTTGCAAAGAAGAAAATAAAGGTGTCTTGCTCTCCTGCAGGCTGGGAAAAGCCAGTGTGATGCCATTTAATGTTGGCACGTAGGGATAAGCAGGACATGTTCCCATGAATGTTTTAGTTCAGTTCAGGTGTGGGCTTTCAAAGCCAATCTCCAAACCGTTCCTGCTCACCGTGCTTTGGTTTGGACTGGGCGTCACAGTTTCGGAGCAACGTATCAAATTTTTTTTGAAAGACACTAAAACAGATAAAGTGCCCCAGGAAAGCACCTAATGCACCATAGCTGCCAATGGGTGTTCAAACCTTAGGACCAGGCTACAGCCAGATTAGAGTAAACCTTCCCCAAGCTGTGAATCTTTCCTGGCCCGCAGAGTTTGCAGTCAGACTCAGTGTCACTCCTGGTATGCTGCAGACAGCAGGAGTTGGAGGTACAGAGGTGACAATGTGTGTGGGCCAGGTACAAAGCTGCATTTTGTATGTCTCCAGTTGATGCTCATTGCAATTTTGACAGGCTTAAGTACCTTCTCTGTGGTAGGACTGAGCAATTTTTTCAGGATGTAGCTCATTTTCCCCACAAACATTGTTTGGAATAGTATCAACCTATTTATGAAGCTGTGCTGAATTTGGTGATTATGTCCAAATGTTTATAGAAAGTAATCTGTACTGCAGTACCTCAGAACCAATAAATTGCAACACTGTGTCATGATAATTACTGCAGAAATAAAAAAATTCTGCCTCCTGCAATTAAGATGTACAAGGCAATGGAAGAATGCAGGGTTAATCAAATCATACCTAACAAGGAAAGTGGGACAGTGCTTGCAATCTTAAATGACCAAATCTTGTGGATTCCTCTGAGAAATTAGGAAATCTCAGTGGTTAGAGCACGTGAGCAGATCCCTCAATTCTGTTCCATTTATTCCCTATTCTTTTTTGTCCAAGTGATTTTGGTAAGTAAGGGCTTATCCTATTATTTTCCAAGCTGTGAGATCAGGAGGCAGTTCCAGATTTGAAGTCACATCGCCATTTCTGTCTACAAAATATTACATAGACAAATCCTGTCCCTTCTTTGGCAAATCAGATAACCCATCTGTCCTTCAATTTTCCATCTAGTATTTTCTTTCTACTGCTTTTTGTCTGCCATCTTTCTCTAGACTAAATATTCCTCAGGAAGAGGACTTCTCATTATCTTCCTGTTTTTCCTCTACTTAAGGCAATGGGCTTGTTATTGGCTGGAGTTTCTAGGTGCTATTGCACTCTCTCTGAAATGGAAGTAAAATCATCCTGGATTTCATGGGAAATGTAAGTATGTAAATACTTATTTTACAGATCATTTAGGAATCTATGTATACAGGATTCAGGTCAGCCTTTGCAGTATGGTTAAATGCATTAAATATCAGTTTAGGAATTTGCTGCCACTGGAGTAGGTGGTTAATATCCATGCTTTTTCTTGCTTAAATATATATTCTGTATGTCTGGACTTATCTGTATGTTCCCAGCTTTATTATAGGACTGCGACTACACCAAAGGCGAAGAACAGTCTGAGAATGGTAGAACCTCAGAGCATTGGAACCTGCACCTTTTCCGCCCACACTGCTGGGAGTGACCCAGTTTGGGACACTCCAGCAATATCATAGCAGAGGATAAATGTGGGCTTTGCAGGGCGATCACACACAGTGCTACTCAGCAGCACCTCATGAAACACGGCTTGGGGCCATGCGAAGGCAAGCTCAGGTATGTGCACACCACAGCTATGGAGTCTGAGCTGAAGCAGCCTGTTGACATGAACCTGGGAGTTTATATGGGGCGCTGGGCAGGGCTGGCTCTGAAAGCAGCCTTGAACCTGTGATTAACCGTGCAGAGACTGCCCAGCATTAAACTCGTCGTCCAAATTTGTTCTTTTCTGTTGTCACTTCTCCAAAACACAAATATGAAGACGATGGAAAAGAAACATGTTCTTTCATCAAGAAAGTGGTTCCAACTGGCAACGCTTCATTTCTTGGATCTATTTAAAAACAATTACTACACTTATGGGCAGCGATCCAAGAAAGCACTTCAGGGCGCTCGTAGTCCCGCTGCAACGTGCGCCAGTCCTCGGCACGGGCGGCGCTGACCCTTCCTCCTGCTCCAGCATTTCTCCCGCAGACCCGAGCTCCTGCGGTCCCGGCTGCGGAGCGGGGAGCGCCGCGCTGCGCCGGGCTCTGGCTCCACCGCGCGG
>NW_008824231.1:40506-49456 GCF_000699105.1 Pygoscelis adeliae
GGCTGGTAGGAGCAATGAAACCACCCCGCTCCCCCCCTCCCCCCGCCAAATACGGAAAAACCAAAGCAAGCCAAATCTTGCAGGGAATTCCGGCACTTCACTGTTTTTTCCCGTACTTAGCATGCAAATAAACAGAAAACATTCTTCAAGAAAATTCATTATTTTACGGGTTTTTGATGTAAAAGCTGTCATTCCTCTTTTCCCCCCTACTTTTTACCCTCAAGGAAGATGAAATACAACTTTTTCTGTTTGCCAGCTGGTGACATTACGAAGCCTCATCAAGCAGGGATGCGCAGGAGTGCAAAATTACCATGGTTCAATATGCTTCTCCTGTGTTCTAACTTTTCCAAAGCTGAGAATACTTTGAATTTTAAAGAACGGAGAAAAGGTAAAAGGAAGAGTGAAAATACTTTACATTCCAGGCAGCCCCCCTCTTATTTCATTTCTCCAAGGAGATACAAGAGAACGAAATATGAGCCAGAATATGGGAGAATATTTTTTTGAAAGTGCAGAGCAGTTTGTTTGCTATGCAATGAGTTTAACATTGAAATAAAGGTAAATGGGTAGTGTTTCACTTTTTTATTTTAAAATTTCGCAGTAATCAAAAGGTTGTTTACAACAAAATTCTAGAGGACATCACAGAGGAAACCAGAAATATAGCCTACAGTCTCCAACTATCCCATAATGTTTCTCCATGACTAATTCACAAATTAGTTTCCATATAGTTTCCATACCTATGTCATTAAAGACTTCATTGATTCTTTGTGTTAATTTTTGTTTTGAGAGGTAATAGGCTGACAGAAATGATTTCTAGTTTTGCTAGCAAATACTCCCACATTCACTTTCTGCTAGCAGTAGTTGAAGTTCAAGCCCACCAGCAAACCTTTTTGGTTGTTTGGTTTGGGGTTTGTTACACCCCCCCCCCCCTTTGCCTTAGTGAATATCTCCAAAAAAATCAGGGGAAAAGGGTGCCTTTTGTAACCAAGACGTAACAAGTCCTTCCTGCTGCAGATTGTGGTGCAGGATTTCTTAGGTCTGTCATGCATCCATGCTGTCACAGTTGTGCTCCATTGGAACACATCAGTAACCTTCCCTGGGTCCATGTGTTCTGGATGGCATGGCACCAAGTCAGTCATGCCAGAAACATGCATGCCTCTTCGGTGAAGAAATGAGTGGAGTCTTATAAAATGGAGGAAAGGTTGTATATGTGAACCAAGTTAAAGCATAGCGTTCATACCTAATTAAATTAACATTGTTTGAAGTTACAGAAAAGGACTTATTTTGGAAGCTTTTCCAAAATCTGTCATCAGAGCTTTCTGCTAAAGCAATTTGAAAAAAGTAACTTTCAGTTCTCTGTTATTTGTAAGGTTCCAGGTGTATTTTTCTGCTAAAAATCAAATGTCATAGTTTATTTATTTATTTATTTTCCCCTAATTTGATTTCTTACAGGCTCTTGGACTGACAAACAAAGATATTTTCTGCTGTGTGGGAAATTTCATGTAGTTCAAATGTCCTTTTCCATTCAAAATGGATACAAAAACTCAAGAATGGATTTTATCTTTTCTGAAAAGGAAATTCAGAGGAATAAAAAGAGATTTGGCAACACTGGAAAATGTCATTTTGATGCTGAGGCAAAAAACATAGCGTAACACTGAAACAATGTAAAAGCAAATTATAAACTTGAAACAAAACACTTCAGTGCTATTGAAATGAGAAAACAAAAAATGACTCATTTCAATGCTTTTCTTTCAAAGTGTGTGTCAATGAATCAACATGCTGCTATGGAACATTTTTCAAATTTGACAAGCAAATATCTTCCAGTGCAATCCACTTGCCAAATGTTTTTGACCAATTCTAACTTTCACTCTTCTCAACTGAAAGCCAATACTAGCACTGTTACAATTTATGTGATGATTAATCGCTAAAATGTTAAATTTGAGAATGACTGAGGGACCAAATTCAGTGTCCTAAAATGCAGAGAGGACTTTCAAAAGATTTTTTTTCCAAGTGCTTAGTTGACTTTGTTTTACATCTATTTACACGAGCAAGACATGTTCAGAGCTCTCACAGATCTGACTAGAGGTTGACCTGCATCCTTGGGTGCCTACATACTGGTGGTAGTCTGGCTTCTGTTGTCGAGTTCAGTAAAATCAGCAAAAAGGGTAACAGTGACAGTAAGTCCTAGGAGAAGGTAAGTAAATAGGTATCTATTTCTTCACACCATTTTCTTAACAACATTATCCTTTCACCTTCTACCAAATTCAATTTCTTTGGTCACAAATTACAATGAAACACAACCGCTACTGATGCAAAAGCACATTAAATGATGGCATAAGAATTTCTGTACTTGCAAACATGCTTATATGAAGTATTTGAATCTATATAGGAAGTTGAACTGCTGAGAGAAAAGAATGACAGGAACTACTCCAATTCATCCATCTAATAAGAAATGTATATGATCTCACATTTAATTATAATTTACTTTTATTCTTAAGTCTGGAGAGACACGGTCTACCTGCACAATGGTATTAATCTCTTCCAGATAGTTTTCAAGGTTCAGAAACACAGTGAGAAAAGGAATTATAATATAAAGAATAAAACCACAGTAGCATGGTATATCATCAAATACATCTAATATATGGAAGGAGGAAGGCAGGGACCATAAAGTGAAGGAAAAATAGATGTAGATTTGTAGTCAGATTTTGGAGGAGGAGGATTAATTCCATAGCAGCAGTGAGAAGACTGAAGTTATTCAAGGGTTTGAGTTAAAGGTGTGTTAAAATCAGGATCAATGTATATCAAAAAGTCTTTCAAATATGTATAACAGAGCATATAACAGTTCTCAGTGCCACACTGCTTCTTTCTCTAAGTGAGTCAAAAAAATAATGACATGTCTGGGTAGGATCCTGGCTCAGATTGTATCAGGCTTCTAGAAAATTCAGATCTGGATCTATGCCTTACAGCTGATCTGCCTTTGGAAATTTCTGGACCTGACCCAGCATTACTGTACAAGTAGCGATACACTGTTTGAGCTCCAGATCTGAAATGTGAGCCATAAAGATGAGGGCTGGACCATCCTTCAGCTTGCCAATGCCCAAGCACGAGACATAATATATTATCAAACTGAGTGACAGACAGGATACATTCAGTATTAAAATGCTGTTTAATTCACTGTTTAAAAAATACAAATTAATTTTAACTTAATTTGTTTTGTTTTGTTTTCATTTGCAATCTAAAAATAAAAGTGTGGGAATGCCACGTTTGGAGAATATGGGGTTTAAATGTGATGCATTCCTTGAAAAACAGAAAATATCCTTCCATTCTCACAGCACTTATTTTTTTATCAGCTAGGTTCTGATTAAACCAACTTTGGTGTTTGAGCTTAGATTTAACCAACAGATTATTACCATATTGCAGTACAGTCATGTTTTATTCCTTAGTACTATCTGGAAACTCAAAAGGACCATTTGTTAAACCAAATTTCGGTTAAGCTGAAACTCTGGGATTTTCTGTGGCTCTTTTTGACCTCATTAGAAGTAGCTGGAGCTGGATGAGATTCAGCAAACAGGTAGATAATTTTTGCAATTTATGTGCCTTTCTGTACCTTTAGCTGCAAAACTTTTCTCATATTTATCCCAAATCTCCCTAATCTCCCTTTCTGCAAATAAACTCTTTCACTCTTAATCCTGTCCTTAACTGCTTGGAGAAATATTGGTCATCCTTTTTCTATGGTAATGTTTGCACCCTTGGAAAAGGTGTTTTTATCTCAGAGAAGCCACATGGTTAAATCATAAATGGATGATTTGGCTTTCTTCATCCTGCTAAGACCCGTTCAGAATGCTGCTGCGAATCTCATTTTCCCTGTTCGTCACTTTGAGTATGTTCTTCTTTCCTATAAACCCTTCCACTGGCTACTTGGTCCCAAGAATGTCAGGCGTAAGTTGCTTTCCTCACTTTCAGTGCCCTCTGTGTCCTGTCTGTGGTTGATCTGTTTGTGATTACTCAGCCTCCATCATTTCCCTTTGTGTTTTGTCCCTGGCTGATTTGAACCACAGTATTTAATGTCAGGACCCTGCTGTAAATACCTGCACGAGTGTCCCATCACCTTCCTTCAGATTCTTGTTTCTGTTGTGCCTTTACATGAAGCTGCCATTTTTTTCTGAGTCTGTAACCTCTGCTAGTCAAATTAAGATGTTGCACTGCTTCATCAGCATCAGCCTCTATTTATTTCCTCTTTCTTGTCTTACACTTAGATCACAGATATGTGATGTGTATTCTGGTTTTGCTCTGTGTTTAAGTAACACCTTAAAAATGCTGTTCCATCGGTGCCTCTGGCTTTTAAACAGCATGGGAAAAATAAGATCATTTAGCAGTGGAGCCAAAAGGATTCATTTAACAGGCTGGTAAATGTAATAAATATGCTTCTGCCCTGATGACCTTGAAGACTTGACTTTTTCCACTAATGTCAGTTGAGCCAGAGTTTTGCAACGTACTTTGCTTGCATTGAGTTTTGCTTCTGCTGTGTGTTAAAATGCATTTGTAAAACACCCTCACTAGGAGGAAAAAGTACTAGGAATCTGGTGGGGACACTTGTCTGTAAGGAAGCAAGCACATACACAACTAGTCTTCAAAGGTCCAAAGGCAATCAATACCAAAGGATTGAATTAGCCTTTTATGACCTGAAGATGGTCATTGAGTGGAGTTACTCATCTGGATCAGCTTGCGCACCTCTTTATGAATTTTACTGAATTGTGGCCTTAGATAATAAAAAAATATCTGACTGGTGCCAGAGAGGAAGCCAAATTCAATTCTTGTAAAATCCCTAGTGTTCAGAGGCAATTACATGTCTCCTTTTAAAGATGCATTTTAAAATCTTTGCTCTGACTCTTGGTGTTCAGAGGTGGCTTGTAGCAGTTCTCCTGTGGCATGGAACTGATTACGCTCAAAATCAAGTCAGGTAAGTCTGCAAACTTCTCACTTTCTGTAGTGCTCCAGCTGGGCAGAAAATCAATGTACTTAGCAACAGCAGTGACACCCATTTGGATTAAGTAAGTACGTTCAAATCTGCAAATGAAAAGTGGGCTTGATGCTAAAATTTTCACCTCAGTGTGAACTAAGTGTATGTGAAGGGATGGAGACTTTTTAGTGCTAGATAGAAATGAATTGAGAGAAAATTATTTTGGATTGTTTTTTGGTTCCTCTTTATTTGGCTGATTTCACAGTTCTATTACGCATAGCTTACTAAATCGCATCTTCATTTCGTAATAATACCTTCTTGGCACTGTCTATGGATAGCTTATATTAAAAAATGAAAAAACCCTCACAAGTCACTGGAGCTGGCTTCATTGACTTATGACTTCATGTATTTTCTGTCACAGAGGTAAATGTAGCCTACCATTTTACTAGGCAGGGATCAGGAAAGTAAATACAAAGGTTTAAACAGCTAAGTTCATGCCTGGGGCACAGGTGAAGTCAATTATCTATTCAGATTTCAGCCATATCTCCTTGTGTTTATTTTCTTGCTGTTTAAATAAGTTGTTTGTACTGTTAGCTATTGTTTAGTTTTGCGTGATAGTACAACCAGGTTCTGGAGAAGAATTCATTTTTTTTTTCCACTAAAGTAATGGTTATTGCTTTCTATATAGACACCTTCATCTAATAATGTCTTCATCTATCAACACCAATCAGCTTTATGTTTACCTTTTTCTCATTATCCCAAGAAGTAAAGACTGGCTTGCCTTTTGGTGCAAAAATAGATTTTTATTTCTCTCCAGCATTTCTTAATAAACTCAATCTCTTTAATTGGAATCCCGAGAAACACCTCTAGCATCTTTTTTTTTTGTTTTGTTTTTTTGTTTTTTGTTTTTTTGTTAATATGAAGCTGCTGGAGAAGAGAACGTTTTCAGTTAGATAAACTAAAGGACACAATCCTATTTTCTTATCAGGATAAATATGAAGCAGCACTAATATATTAAGCAACATGCAGAAACTGTCAGGACAGTCTATGAAATGCTTGTGACCATCAAGGGCAGGTATCACCTTTACAACTGGAAAGTCTGAACTGATGGAATTTAAGACTCAAAACTTCGAGTGCTTGATGTTAGGGAACAAAATATGAATTTAGGAATCGATATAAAGATATGATTTTCAAAGTCACATGGAACATAGGAAATGAGGTAGAAACAAAAACTACCATGACAGTCTCAAAAATTCATGTTAATTTTGGGGTTAAACTCCCAACATCAAAATCTCTTACTCCTGCAATTATTAGAGAATACGTTTGTGTTTTTCTTGCTGGTAAATCCACAAAGTTGTCTAACTTCAATATTCCTTCACTTTATCATACGCCCTTGACTAGTTTTTGGGCTATTATGAGAAAAACAGCATAGGTGTCTTAGCACTTATAACCCAAATAAATGTCATTAAACAAATCTGTATGTCATCTTTCTGGCCAACCTTTGAATTTCCTTTATATGAATTTTGACAGATGGTCTAGATCAAAATCAAAACTATAAAACCGAGTAACATGATGACTAAAAACTTCCTGTGTGCAAACCCTGATTAAATGGGCAGTTTTAATTGATTGCTGAGCGTAGTGTTGTTAATCTGGGGAACTCCAAAACTGAATTAACATTTTCTGCCCTACAGCAACAAGAAAGATTTAAAGCTGTTATAATCTGGTTTTCGTTCTTTTACTATAACCATCACAGCCTAGCACTGAATATGACAATAAAGCTGAAGGTAAAATAATTAGAACAATCTATTTGGGAAATTAGTCCTTTTCTCTGTTAATGATTTGCAAATCAGCAGATTGTGATTCTTGCACATTTCTTTGTGTGTTTGACATTCCCAGGTTTTAGGAACCTATTTGAGCTGTGGCTCATTCAGGACCTCTTTGTGGGAAACCTTGCAGCAATGAGTGCTGTTCAAACCAAGCTATTCAAGCTTTATGATTAAGTTGTCTCATATCCATGACCGGGTGACTTCATGTCTAAAATAACAACTCCCTGAACTCCCAAGATAATTTTTTTGCAGTGGTGAATTGTATTTTAAGCACTATAAAAGGCTCTGTAGGCACCTACATTTCACAGTTCCCAATCTTTCATATGAAACAGAAATTAGATTCTCCCATTTTTCGTAAAAAGTAAGTAAAAAAAGAAACCCAGAAAAGTCAGGTTGAAATATCATTGCTAATAGAGCACAGTGACAGAAACCAGGTCTTTATTAGCCTGTATCCAGCCATGCCCACTATACTGACATCTCAGGAAAGACATCTATATTATCATGGGGAAATCAATGAAGTTTACTGCTCAGTATGCAGTACCGCTCAATAACTCAAATAAAACCTGTGTCAGGCTGTGTTCGAAGGGTAACAGAAGAAAAATAATGGAGAAAAGTCAGTTGAATGTTGAAGGTATACACTGAGATTTTGAGATTCCTAGATTCAATTCCCAGCTCAGCCACAACCTTCCTCTGCAACCTTGTACAAATCGAAAGAAAGACTTATGAACATTAAGCAGGACTTAGGTGGGGTTTTATGTTGTGTAAATCCAAGACTTTGATCCTTAAAGCCATTTCTTGGTCTCATGGGAGTGGAAGATATAGACATTTTTAGGAGGAAAGGTCCCTTGGGACTTAGAGCTGTGGTTGGGTTAATGCCCAGCACAGCACCATCTTATGCCCCAGCATCGGCAGGATGCCCATTGTCTTAGTACTGCTTGGCATCTCATGAAATAAAGAGTAATTAACAGAAGTCATAAAAAAAACACAAAAATGCACCACATCTTTCTAGGAAAAAATGTTTTTGCCACTGTTTTGCGAAAATGACAAAATGTTGTGGCAGTTTTTGCTAAAATCAGTACAATTTAATGAAAAAGATCAGCTCAAAATGGCATTTCCTGAAATGACTCAATGCTGAAAGAAAACCTAATGAAATCTTTCAAATCTTAAAGGCACAGGAGCAGACCGTCCCCATGTGCCCAAAGATGAGCCGGCGGGGAATAAGATGGGCCTGGCTGAACAGAGAGCTTTGGCTGGCACTTAGGGAAAAAAGGAGAGTTTATGACCTTTGGAAGAAGGGGCAGGACACTCAGGAGGACTACAAGGATGACGTGAGGTTATGCAGGGAGAAAATTAGAAGGGGCAAAGCCCAACTAGAACTTAATCTGGCTACTGCCATGAAAGACAATAACAAATGTTTCTATAAATACATTAGCAACCAAAGGAGGGCTAAGGAGAATCTCCATCCTTTATTGGATGTGGGGGGAAACATAGTGACAAAGGATGAGGGCAAGGCTGAGGTACTTAATGCCTTCTTCGCCTCAGTCTTTAATAGTAAGACCAGTTGTTCTCCGGGAACCCATCCCCCTGAGTTGGTTGGAAGACAGGGATGGGGAGCAGAATGAAGCCCCCCTAATCCAAGGGGAAATGCTTAGCAACCTGCTACGCCACTTAGACACACACAAGTCTATGGGGCCGGAAGTGCTCCCAAAGCCACTTTCAATCCTTTAACAGCAGTCCTAGCTAACCGGGGAGGTCCCAGTTGGCTGGAGGTTAGCAAATGTGATGCCCATCTACAAGAAGGGCCAGAAAGAGGATCCAGGGAACTACAGGCCTGTCAGTCTGACCTCAGTGCTGGGGAATTTTATGGAGCAGATAATCTTGAGTGCTATCATGCGTCACGTTCAGGACAACCAGGTGATGAGGCCCAGCCAGCACGGGTTTATGAAAGGCAGGTCCTGCTTGACCAACCTGATCTCCTTCTATGACAAGGTGACCCACCTAGTGGGTGAGGGAAAGGCTGTGGATGTGGTCTACCTGGACTTCTGTAAAGCCTTTGACACCGTTTCCCACAGCATTCTCCTGGAGAAACTGGCTGCTCATGGCTTGGGCGGGTGTACTCTGCGCTGGGTAAAAAACTGGCTGGATGGCCGGGCCCAAAGAGTTGTGG
>NW_008824231.1:50200-68104 GCF_000699105.1 Pygoscelis adeliae
GCTCAGGGGAGACCTCATCGCTCTCTACAACTCCCTGAAAGGAGGTTGTAGCGTGGCGGGTCTTGGTCTCTTCTCCCAACTAACAAGCGATAGGATGAGAGGAAATGGCCTCAAGTTGTGCCAGGGGAGGTTTAGATTGGACATGAGGAAAAATTTCTTTACTGAAAGAGTGGTTAAACCTTGAAACAGGCTGCCCAGGGAAGTGGTTGAGTCATCATCCCTGGAGGTATTTAAAAGACGTGTAGATGAGGCGCTTAGGGACATGGTTTAGTGGGCATGGTGGTGTTGGGTTGATGGTTGGAGTTGACCTTAGAGGTCTTTTCCAACCTTAATGATTCTATGATTCTAATTGTGCCAGGGGAGGTTTAGGTTGGATATTAGGAAAAATTTCTTCACCAAGAGGGTTGTCAAGCATTGGAACAGGCTGCCCAGGGAAGTGGTTGAGTCACCATCCCTGGGGGTATTTAAAAGACTTGTAGAGGTGGTGCTTAGGGACATGGTTTAGTGGTGGACTTGGCAGTGCTAGGTTAATGGTTGGGCTTGATGAT
Organism: Pygoscelis adeliae; assembly: GCF_000699105.1. Taxonomy (NCBI): domain Eukaryota; kingdom Metazoa; phylum Chordata; class Aves; order Sphenisciformes; family Spheniscidae; genus Pygoscelis; species Pygoscelis adeliae. The sequence goes on from NW_008824231.1 coordinate 50,749, forward strand.
CTTAAAGGTCTTTTCTAACCTAAATGATTCTATGAAACCAGCTAGTGTTCTATCTGAGGTACACAAATAATCATCGTTACCATATGGATTTCAGATAACTTTTAGTATGTTAACTCTGTCATTGTTCCTGTGAGGTAAAGCAATATGATTAGCCCTGTTTCAGAAAAGAAGCATTGAATTTTGGATTACAATATTTTTGAAAGTGTTTAGATGTCTATGGAGGTAGAGTAGCATGAAGTTTTTCAAATATAGAGAGGAGTTAGGTACTGAGGCACTATCTATTTGGTTTTTTTAGAGATCTGAATACTTTTAAAATTGTGGTTATTTTCAGTTTGGAAAAAGCAAGGATTGCAGTTCTAGCCTCCTTCCTTCCAGCCCCACTCACTATTCCAGCAGACCAGGCTGCATCAGTCCAACATGAGCTCTTTACACCAGACCTTCAGTCACACTGGTTTATACAGCAGAAGTAATAAATTCACTTACTTGTGCAAGTCTTGTTGTATTTAGGGTTCTCTTGAGGGAACCCTTCCAACCGGCACTGGAACCTGTGCTGCCAAAATTCCTGAAACCATGGATTTCGGTGATTGGTTTCTGGCCGAAGCTGTAGGTAGTAATCATCAAACCATTTCACATCAGGAGACTGGAGCTTAATCGTTATTCCACCAACAGCTTCATGCTGATACCCGTCTGTCACGTCGTACCTGTCTGCCCAGCCATCACTGCAGGGATAAGTGAAATAGAGACAACATTAACCATTCAATGGAAGAAGAAAAGAACTTTCTTAAAAATGAAATTCGGAGCCTGAAAGCACACACCTACACTTGTGATTCTGAGTGGCGTTTAGTAAAGCACTTGTAATACTTCTAGCAGAATAATTCAGTGTTTTATTTTTCCTTACATTTGCTTGTCATTGGAACCTTCTACTTAGATGATATATTCTTCATCCTTCACTTCAGGTAATAGAAACAATGTTAAAAATCACAGATCCTGAAATCTGCCATGTATAATCACAACTCTGCATCACGCTAAGCCTCACTGAGCTCTGGGGAGAAAATCTAGGATTCAGTTTTACTGACACTGGGATAATACTACTCTTACCTGAAAGGAGGTGACCTTGAGGACAGGACCTCTTACAGTGTGAAGGGCAGGACTGTGTTGCAGATCATGCCTATATGGCACAATGGAGCTTGGCACAAAGAGCCAGAACCAAATTTTGAATGGGCTGACACTGCTCAAGCAGAAATACCAGCTCAGAGCTCAGATGCTGAGTCAGTACAGCATTGCATCTGAAGCAATACATCCTCTCTGCAGACATGACTAATGAAGCTGGGCAGAGCATCATGCAGATCCATGTGTTGCTTCTCTTCCTTGTTTGCTGGTGGTTGGAGTGTTATGAACTTGTGTGACACTGTCCTGCACACAGGATTTTAGTTCCCTTCTGTTAGCCTTTCTGCTTGCAACACTGACCACAAATAGCCAGAAGTGACTGAAAACCCAAATCCAACAAAATGTCACAAACTTCTTAGGGTAATTCCTCTTCCTGGTTTTACAATGGATTTTCTGGGAAGTACTGGCATTTACAAAGTTTCACTCAACTCCACTAATAATGTATGTATCTCATTAGAGCATTGCAGATTTCTGCTGTTTTATCATGAACATGATATTTCAGTTTTTCAAAAAACCCAAGTCTTACAGTTAAAGAATTGTAGAAGAATCTCAGATTGTTTTTTTTTTCCATCTAAAAAGGCACTGATGTTAATGACTATACAGAGCACCTTTAAATCCTAAAGGTCAAATAACAGAAGGATAAAAAATAAGCTTAATTTGTCCTATTTTAAAACTTCATGAGTGGTTTAAAGTTAGCCCTAACTATTTGAAGTTCGTCATAGTGTAACTGATGTAGGTGACCTTTATCTGTATGTTGTTCTATTTTGACCGTTTGCTGCCTGGCTTAAACTTTGCTCCTGTATTGCAGAGCATGCAGGAAGCCTGCTGCATTCACGTGGTCCGCAGCACATTCCCTGTTCTCTACACGGGGACTCAGCTGCCCTCACACAGTGCAGAAGTCAAGACCTCAGACAGTAACTCCTTCTGCACAAGACACCGTTTTCATTGAAGCCTGGACTCTTGACTACATCTTATTAACACAGCTGCAATGACAATAAATAGCGGCTTCACCAGTGGCAAAAATAATATCCAGTGTCTGGAATGAAAATGAAGGGACTATTAAACATGCTTCAGATTTCAAATGCACTAATTTACTCAGCACAAAAGAGTAAAATATACATTCATGAAAGGAGAAAGATGAGCACTGATTTCCAGCTCAAATACAGCACTTGGAAAATTTACCTTCAAGCTCAGATCCAATTAGGGATGAACACAGGTGTTAATGTTCCCAGCTGCACTCAGGAGGCTCAGTACAGGCAAATGCTCCCCACCTTCCACCAGGACTATTTACTGGACAAAGAGTTAGAACCATTTATGGGTTGTTTTGTGATAAAAGCTGCAGAAGGTTTTTTAAATTTATGAGCAATTTAACCTTTTCTTTGAAGCATTCATCTTAATCTTTGGGAAGTTTTTAAGCAGTTTTATCCATCCTCATAAAATCTGACAGGTTTTATGAATGCAAGAAGTGATAGGTTTTCTGTAGTGTGCTTTTTTTTTTTTTAACTGAATAGAATTTAAGAGAATTAGAGCTGTGCTGTCAGTATCCCAGCTTTATGAGTTGTCTCATAAAAAACTTAGAAAGAAACTGTTTTCTTGTAATTAATTTTTTATCATTTTTCAGAGGAACAGTTTTGTAGATCTAATCCAGCAGAGCGCTATAAAGTTCATAGTATTATTTTATGAATAGTTATCCTCTCTAAAAAAATTTGCAACAGAGATACCATTTTATAACTTTAAATTTTTAAAAAAGATAGAAAGAACAACTTCATATTATATAACCCTTCTCAACTTTTCAGCAGAAGGGCTTCTTAATTCAAAGTTGCTTTTCATTCAAATAAGTATTTCAGCTTAGCTTCTTGGGCAAAAGGCTTTTAGGAGCGTTATATAAAAGATATACTCAAAGTGTATATTGTCGAGACGACAATGTAGAGATAACAAAGCCTCAGACAGACAAGGTGGCAAAGCAAATGCTAAACTAATATCTAAAGGCCAGTGAAAGTAGAGTAAGAAAACAGGCTTGCAGGAATATAAAAAAGCACCGGTAGTGTGTGATATTTAAATTCTGCACCCACAGTAGAATAACAACACTTATGGGGTGCTGATGACAGGATGATATAGATGTATTTGGGATATTAGACCTGTGACATCCTCTGAACTCAGTAAGGGGTGTGAAGATGAGGGAGAAGGGGACAGAGAGGGAGACACCTGCTTACTTACATGGTCATGCCTGTCCCTCCTTAGACCTTCTTTCTTCTCCTAATAGCTTAATTTTACTGTAGTAGCTGGTGATATCATTGCACTTCATTGGTGGTTGCATTATGAAAGGTTCAAAATGGTATTACCCATTGCTAAAATCTACTGGTTCAACAGAAAAAAAGATTCTCTGGCTGTGACGAGGAGCTGTGGCAAGGAGCTCCAAATGAAGTCCAGTATAATCTCCACTCTCACCCACAGAAGAAGTGGCAAAGCGCATAGGCTACCACTAATGCAGTGCAGGATTGTGTGCTGGTGAAAAAGATGGTTCTTTATGTTAGCAGTGGGGTGTATAGGATATTTAGGTGCACAAGTGATTAAGAACAGCTTCCTCACAGGTAGTAAAATAAGTACAGGTGAACAGTATTCCAGTAATGATTATGAAAGAGTCCAAACAGATTAAATAGGACATGGATATCCTTAACAGATCACCACACAAGTTCATTTTTTTCTCCCTTGCATGGACACTGTGCTTTCCAATTTTATTCTGATTAGGTGATTAGGTGATTCTGATTACTAGAAATAGATGGTGTTGCTTTTTAATGAATGGGCAAATGTCCTTAAAGTGATCCCACCAAGACTTAAAGATAGAGTTGCACATGAAGAAACCTTGCTGTGAAAGAAAGCAGTAGTTGCACAGCTGCAGCACCAAAAGTAAAAGCTCCTTGCTGAGGTATCTATCAGGTGTACTCAGTAATGCATAGATCTCATTCATCAACCTGCCAGGGTAGAAAGTTGTCAACAAGGTAAGAGGACTATGACGTGCAGATCTGGCTGCCCTCAATATTACACTCACACTCAACCCAGTGGGGAACTGTCTTTCAGGATCATGATGTGTTTTCCTCTCACCCAGTTGTTTCGTGTTTCTGTTGTTGGCTGTCAGACTAATGTCTGGTGCATTTTCCTTAAAGGCTGGTGGTGTGATACAGGATAATAACCATGCTGTATCAAACAAAATATATCATTGTTAATGATGTTTCTAAAAAACCAAAACAAAACAAGAAAAAGATACCATTTAAGAAAATTCTTGTGCACCAAAGAAAATAAGGTATCACAGAAGGAAGAAAAAAGGGAAAATGGCTAAATGGCTTTTACTGTTGCAGTATTAGCAAGAGATGAACTTGAATTAGGAGGTCCATTATCATAATGTTCTTTATCGGTTATCAGATCCTATTTGCATGTGTACATTGTCCCAGCTACCGGTTTTTAAAGGATATGCCAGGGTGATGGAGATTTTAGTGAAAAAAAATCTTTCAGCAAACAGAGGGGAAGAGTTCTGCTCCTTTGTTAAAGCTCTGTTTAGTTTACTCACAGTAAATCACAACGTAGTTTTATATCACAGAAAGGCTCCAATAAATGACATGACAGAGCCACCCATATTTACAAATTTTATTAATGAAAAAATATAACAATTAATGAATAAATGTAAATACTATAAAATAATTCAATTTTTTAGATCATTACTGTACATACAATTACTTTTAAACATCTGAACAGAAAAGTAGAGGCAAATGAGACCCTATTTAAATGACTGGGTTGCACAGCTGTGATCACAGATCTTGAGCACCCTGCTCACTTTCTCCCCCACAACCCTGGATACTAACGGTAGGGAATAAGTCTTCAGACTCCTCTAGCTGAGCATACCTGAACCAGTAGGACTGTCACTGTAGGACCAGTATGTATTGTTATACTGTATGTATATAGAAGATAGAGAGGTGCAGACTTTTCCGGATTATGTTTGTTATTGTAAAATGTGAGAAACTTGAATGTGGCTTCCTGGATTTTCTGTGTTTTGTCCTTTCCCATCTTTCCCATCTTCCATGTGAAATAGCCAGCACCAATAAGAGCTTCCCCAGGTGGATGGCACTGTTGTGACAACTTCAATCCACTTTGCCTATCATATAACAGGGATTGTGGGAGGAAGGAAAATCAATCTTTGACAATAAAGTGTTGATACCCAAGACAGATGAGATGCGGGACTGCATTTGTTGTAAAGAAATCTCCACCTGTATGAATGAAGTCTTTTTGTTTCTTCTGGAAAGAATCACCATGGAGGGAGGAGAACATTCAGGTAAAGACCAGCACAGAATCAAGCTCATGCTTGAAGCATTATGAAGAGGTCATCAGAAAGACACTTAATGACTATAAAGGCCACTCAATATGTGTGTTGGTGATGGCTGCTTTGGCCTCATACAGTGCAGTCAAGAAATTGCTAGCTCTCCTGAAAAGCATTTACAAAAAGGTGAAGTTAGTCAATCCCTGTCAACAATGACCTAAGCATTTAATTCCACAAAATGTCTTAAAAAGTCAAGACTGACATTGCTCCAAAAACACCCCACATCTACTTGGTAAGTAGCATGACTATCAACAGCATGGAGTGTGCTACTGATGTCAAGTCTGCTGTCAGGGATAACAGGGATTTGCAGAGCTGATTGACACCTTCTACAGGACTAGCAAATGATTAGAGTTGCACATCACTGTAAACAGGACAAAGGAAGAGAATTATTGTCAGCTTACACTAGATAACAGAATGTGGAAACCTTTAATTTCATGGTAAGATTCGTGTGAGACAACAATTGCTCAGAAGAGATAATTAGGCACACATAAATAGATAATATAAAAAAGATTTAATGGGTTCAGGAAAAGCAGGCAAATGGAGTAGGAAGGAGGTGTTGCCTCATGCATCAGGGTTTCAGTCACATGTTCAGAGATGCAGAACATGGAAGGAATTAGAGCCACTGACTATTGGTCATGCTTACAGGTGTCAAGTGTATGGTCCCTCCCGTAGTAAGTGTCTGATTAATGCCATCAAATCTGGAAGATGATGTGGAGAAAGCTTTTTGTGAGCATTCTCCAAAGCACAGGACTTATTGATAATGAGGGGTAAGAGAAGAATGCAGTAGTTTGTCTATCAAGTTCTTGGAAAGCGTAGGTGACACTACTTGGATACAAGCTGTACCTAGTGACAAGAGAGAGGAGGCTCTTCTGTAGGTGTTTAATCAGTAGGTGGGGATTGCTTGAGAATGTTAAGACAAAAGACAAACTGGATGAGAACAACCATGAAAAAGAGTGTTTGTGACTTTTAAAAGAGCAAAGAGGAAAAATAGCAGACTTCACTAAGCCTAGAAAATTTTAAGGTTAGATCTGTTGTAAGGAATGTCTAAGGAATTGAAGAATTAAAAAGTACTTAATTAAAATGTGCCATGCAGAAGAAGGATAGGAAATACAGTAAGACATTAGTGTGCCCATCTCAAAGATGGAAATATATGAAAAGCAGAAGCAAGCTCAGATTTTCAAGGATCAGTGTGAAAGAAAAACATTAGATAGTGATAAAATGAGAAAGGTCAAGGCACAAAATGAGCTGCAACAAACAAGGGACATCAGAAGTAACAGAGAGCAATTCTCTAACCACTTTATTGTGAGAGGAAGAGTAAAGAAAGTGCTGGCCTGCTCCACTACAAGGAGAAGGTTGCTAAAGACAAATCCAGGACAGTTTTTAGTATCAAACTTCACAAAAGGAAAAGCTAGTGGTTAGCGACAGAGGTAAATAAAAGGTCAACCAAAAAGTGGGAGGGTGATCTAGCAAACAGGCTTGATTGAATTAGCTAAAGATTTACAGCCTAAAGAACCAAACACAGTACTAGCGGAGAGATGTGATAACAGTCTTCACGTACATAAAAAGCTGTAGCAAAAAGATCATAATTTGTTTATCATGTTAATGTAAGCATTCACAACCTAAACTGGAAGGAGAAAGACTCATTTTAGACACCAGGAAAATATTCCTCACAGTAAAGAGTATGAAGAGCTAGAATAGCTTGCAGACTCTTGGGGGTGTCAGAGAATAAGTTAGACAAACATCCATCTGATAAAAATGACCCTACCTTGGCGAAGGGAGGACAGTAAGCTCCCTGACTTCTTGACATCCACTATGCCCTGTATTTGTATTAGCTTATGTTGAGGTTTGACATATGTCTGGGAATGATGACTGTATAAAACCCAGTGGATTAGAGAAAGACTGCAAAGAAAGTTAAAATAATGCCCCTCCTTCACAGTTTCCCCAGCTTCTCATGATGTTTTACCTTACTTCTTTTCTCGTTATCGTATTTTTTCTCTCTCTGCAGTTGCTATGGGAAGCATCAACAAACAACAGAAATTGATTTAGGATTAATCATGTGTTTGACTGTACACACAGGTAATTCCAACAATGCAGGAGTATGCAGGAGTGTGCAGTGGGTCACACACCTGTGCCCACCAGAATCAGGATTCCTGTTCTAGAGAGGAAGCACCGAAATTAACCATATGGAAAAACACTTCCCCATGCACAAGATGAAAGAAACAGGGGAAAAAAAATCTCCCAATTAGAACTAATTAACATTTTACACGGTCAAGATATTTTAAATGAAAAGGCATTTTTTCTCTGAACTAGAAATGCTTGTTTCTGTTACTTTTAAAATTCTCAGTCTTCTCAAAATTACTCTAAATGAAAATGGTACTGTTTAATATATTTTTTTTTGATGAGAGGAAGAGGTTTAGATATATTCTCCAAATCACACTATCTCTCAGTATAATTAAGATAATCCTTTGTGCTTTTAAAACAGAAAAGAAATTCTATGATGTTCCCTAATATAGACATTTTGGCCAACAATCTGAAGTAAACACAGGTTTGGCAGTTTAAGGTCACCAACTCAGTTTCAAATATTCATAGCAGCAATTCTGTATTATTGTCCCTATACGTAAGGTCTGTTACTTTTGTAGTCCAAATTACCTCAGTCATGGGAACTGAAGCTCTGATGCCAATTACTCAATGATAAGGCATCAGATCTGAACAATAGCAAAGTGATTGCACAAGTTGACCTGACTATATACCAAATGGATGCAGGATTTGTTTTTAAATGTTACAAGTCTTTTATACTGTATGACATTTGTTAAATCTCAACTATAGGGTTCAGATTTTTCTTTATGATGATGACTTCAGTGAATGTTTTCAGATTCTTGAGAGGCCTTCCAAGGAAGTAAGGAAAACCAGTTGGGCTAAAAAAATTTCAAAGAAGAATATCCTACACTGATAAACAGAGCAAATAGATATTATAATTAATTATTTTTCCATTCAGTACCACAATATCCTTCAAAGACAGCTTCAAATTTAAGTATTCCTGAACAATGGCAATGCCTGTTATGTTTTTTTTTTTCCTCTTTCCATGCAGTATCCTGACAGTACGAATCATGATTGGAACTTCATTGTGTTGAGAGTCGAATATATAGAGAAAGATACACAACCCGTGATTTGAAGAGTACTGATTATAATCTGCTTCAAAATTTAGCAAGCGCATATGTTGGATAGTAAAAGAGGGGCAGAGCAGCCAGGTGACACTGCAAATTGGCAGTCCCTGAAACTACCGCAACCCTTTTCAGTCACTGTATTACATGAAACTTTGAACATAAACTTATTTTAATTTTATTGTACTTATAAGTTAAGAAACAGTGAATGGCAAATATGGCTTTTTGGTCATTAGGGAGATTTTTGTTAGCTGATCACTTTAAAAAAGATAATCAGGTATATGTTACCAAGGTATCAGGTATATACTATCAAGTTATCAAGATTTATGGGGGAAGATCTAGGTACATTTTATGCCTTCCATACACCTGACATATTGAAATGTGAGACCATCCTCCTTAAAGGGTGTGTAGTATTAAGAATTTATCTGGATTATTTAAATAGCAAATGATAGCAAATTATGATACATGCCAAAGTGAAAACGTGGATATTTTAAGCTGGTCTTTCCCAAAGTGCACACAAATTTTTTCATGACATAATGCATTCCATACAGAGCCAGCTGACCTATACAAACCTATGCAAATTCTGTGCAATATGTGTGTGTTATTTCAAAATTATTTGAATGTTTTTTGCACTGCATCACTGAAATGGCTCCAGGATGTTTGGGGTTTTTTTAGCATAAAAATGTATGTATTGTCTCTGACACACCCAAATCCCACTCAGATGCCACAGCTTATGGTTTTAGAGCTAAGACTCCTTTTGATACCACTCCTTTGATACCGCTTGATTTTCCTTGCCCAGGATGGTGGAGAGGCCTCTTCTCAGCTGCTGCCAAGCCTGGGTGGGAGAGGGGAGCAGGGAGAGGACTATTGTTAAACCAGCTGCAACTAGGTAGGTGGACATCTAGACTGCCAACTGGAAGAGATGTTCCTGCAACAGCTCCTCACCATGTTACACGTTGTCTCTACAGCTAACATGGTGGATGCTCTGTCTTTCTACACCAGTGGGATACAGCATAGAGAGCTGGAGGCACGTCCATTACTTTGGTCCATTAAGTAACTCGCTATACCAAAAGTAACTTTCCAGTTATTGGCTCTGGACAAACTGTGATCACTGAAATGTCATGAGTCAGTAACAGTGAGCTGGGGAATGCAGCTTTAATATCCCTCTGAAAACTGCCTGGAATATTCAGCACTCATTTCTAAACCACTGTTTCTAAGATTAGACAAAATGCTGAGAGATACATGTATACAACAAAAATAGACTCCCCACCCTCCCTTTTGTAAACAGTTCCACTTATTTTCTAAATTGAAAATGCGGCAGTATATTGGGATCAGTTGAGCCGATTTCTTTTTCTCTGAAGTACCTCCCCCTTCAGTCTATAGCTAAAGCTATTACAATTAATGAGTGCATTCATTAGGCGGTAGACTGGTCTTTTTTTGTTATGTAAAAACCTGTTTGCAGGCTACATAATGATGATGGAAACTGCTGTTCTGCCCACGTGTAATCACTCTTCTGCCAAAAATCTGACCGATAGCATTTGAGAATATATTTGAGAGTTTTTCTCCACCTGTGTAGGAGTTTGTTGACCGAGTGGCTGTCTTTAATTTTCCTTTCACTGTATTTCTCTGCTCTTTCAGTTTTTTTTCTGTATCTTAAAAGCTCTAAAAATGTTAGAGTCCTCACACTCTTCTGCAAAGCGCTGCCAGTCTTGCAAAGGTAAATTTGTTTGGTTAATATCAGGGGGTGTGTGGAATTGCTTTTGATGAGCAGCTTTAAATTGTTGCATTTAGATGAGTTCATTTTATAATAACTGTATGCGATGAATGGGGATTCTTGTCTTGCTGCTTGGCTTTTTTTAGATTGCAATTCCTCATCTTTGTCTTCCTTTTCATGCATATTATAAAGATAAATGAATTTAAGGGTAATTCAAAGGAATAAAATGAACTGATTATTTTTAGGCAGTATGACACACTGTTTTCTACAAGATGATATCTAGAAGAAGTAGCTATGCAGTGAATTTGGCAGATACCTTGCACAGGGGATTATTTGTACTAATTACTTGCAGAGTATCCAAACTTCCCCAAGCTGAGAAAGGTTGTAATGGCAACTTGAGAGATTGGTAGTCTATAGCAACATCTAATTTGCATGAAAACAGGGAGTTCTGCAGCTGTCTGCATCTGTAGTTCAGAGCTGCAAAGTAATTCAGCCTGACTGTAGTCCGGTCTACAACAAAATATAGTTTCCAATCTGTGACACCCTTTCTTCATGCTTGCAAGATCTCATAGCTAATCAGACCAACTGGAGGAAGTTATATCCATACATATAAATTGTATGGGCTGTCCTCTAAACTGAAGAGAAATTTGACTGAATGTTACCTCTTAAAACACCAAGGATATTCAACTTGTGCAGCACGCTCTCTTGATTCCTGAATAATTCTTTAGTGAGGAGAAGGTAAATATTTGACATATTGCCAGGAAGAAAGGCATTTTGGATGCCTAGACAACTTTATAAGATCTTAAGGTTGTTTTTCCTAAGATATAATGTAAATCTGTGCTACAGTTTAAGTCCCTCACTTTTTTACTGCTTTCGTTTTAGAGCATAGACTTTCAGGTTTGTCTAGACTAAATAAACACAGTTCTTTCCAACTTTCTTTTCAAGAGCTATTTTCTAAACTTGCTGTCATTCTGGGTCTCATTCTTCCTGCAAGTGCCCAGCTGGTCCTTGTCTCTGCAGACTTAGTGTTACCTTGGGATGCTCTGAAAGTGCTGACAAACTGTCAAGGGTCTGACTTGGGGGGAGGTGCCAGTGAGCACCAAAATGATAGCTTTTTGGACTAAATGTGAGAGGGCAGTGATGGACTCTCCTATTGGAATCCACATAGACATAGGGATGTCCTGTCCTGAGCTGGGGACATTCTCATGCTTGTCCATATTCCCACACTGAAGTCAACAGGCAGTTCCTATACTGTCCCCAGCCTTCTCCCTGTAGCTACCAGGAGGAACTGTTAAGCCTTTAATAAGGGGATGGGAAGAGGAAGAAAGCGTGATGAGCGGTCTCTTTTCTTGACAATATGTTGGGAAAAGAGGAGCAGAAACCATTTTTTCAGATTTCACATTAGTTAAGGACTGCCTAAAGAGGGAGTAAAAGCAAAAGGAGGAGTGTAAAACCTAAAATTTATTTGGGAGTTGGCCATCAGACATCAGAACTGCTTCCATCACTGCTTTGTTAAAGGGTAGAAAGATTACTTCACATCCTTGAAGTATATTTTCCAAATATGGCAACAGCTTTTCTTTTCAGCAATATTAATGCTGTTGACTCATATTTATAATTCACTCTAAGCTCCTCAAACTGCAAACTTCTCATAATGACAGCCTAAAAGCCACCAGTTACATAATGTCAGCAACAGCAGAAAAACAGGAAAGAAAAAAATGGTTCATCTCTAGAACATTTCAATCAAACATGTATTTGTACTGTGAAAATACCGATTTTTATCTTCCCTAGAATTCCTGATTTCAGTATAGCCTCTCAGGCACTAAAATGTAATGCACAATGCAATGCAATGTAATGTACCTACTAAGCCTATATAAGCATATGCCAAAGAAAAGTCATGTATAGAAATCAGATCTTGGCAGAAATGATAAGCAAAAACCTACTGTCTTGAAACACTGTTATTTTCTGTGCATCCCATCCACCTGAAATGGAAACATCTCTGGGATGACCCTGAATGCAGGAGGATCCTCAGTTTGTTCTACAGCAGCACAACATGATCACAAATATAATCCAACACTATTTTTCTACTCATGATTGACTTTGCTTGCATTGATTGAGAGAATTTTTCTTTATATCGAGTCCACCAGGAGAAAAATAGCTTATTCTGAATCAGAATTATCTTGTATCAGTGATTTACTGGGGCTGCCAGTAATGGAATGATTCCCATTAGACATCCAGGCACTGCTTTTATGGATACGCAACAACAATCTTTATGATAAATTCAAACATAGTCATATGAATGAATAGATAACTGAGATAGCCTTACAACTTTAAAAATATTTCAGAAATGGGTAAAAAAATTGGTTTGAGTAAAAATGTTCACTTACTTGACAGAAAATGTAATACACATAAACATGTATACACATATATGTATGTATCTATATTTGTATACATAAATATATATTTATTTCCTATGAGTACATATTTACAGCACTTTTAGCCTGAAAAAAATAGCATGCAATAGAAAATCTCACATGTCTGTATACCAGCTGTGATGTGCTTTTTGGTATATATTTGTGAAATTATTAAACCTATTATACGGCTATGAAATATAATTCAAAACAACACTTGAGATGTTGCATCTTGTTTTTTCTGTAGAAGAATACTTTTAATCATAAATAATATACTTAATCTTTGGATGTATAAACAAGGAAACAGTATGAGTGAATCAGTATATATGGACATATATGCTTATTCTAAGGAGGTACAAACATTAAACAAAGTGAGTTAAAAAGTCAGACAACAAAATTAAATTTAAGGAAACACAAGTACATGTCATGTTTCAGCAGTTACTTTTAATAATAATGCATCTATTAATACTAAACCTTATTACTTTGGAGAGAATTCGTCTCTTTATGACTAATCAGAAACTTTGGGGTGAATCTTACTGTTGTGCTCACACACAAACAATTTGAACATGGAACAAAAAGATGAGGATGATATATTATCAATATTATTTGTATTTTTAGCCCCTATTTTAAAACCATACATACCTAGAAAGGCTCCATTGGTCTAATAGCACAGAGTTAAGCAGACTCTTACTTTTTTTTGTGATCAGAAATACAAACCTTAAATCTCCAGATTTCAGTATATGCTCTATACTAAATCTAGAGAGACTAGTATAAAATTTATAGTGGCACAATGGATAACAAATTTTGTGTGTTTGAAGGTTTTTAAATGACAGATGTTATGTAGGGTTTTTTTCAGAGAAAGAATAAGTCATTTCAAGCTGATAATTGCAATAATTAGCACACATTTAATTAATCAAAAATACAAAGACATTAATATTCACAGTCCCCCAAGGAATCAGTAATTTCAGTAATTTTTTTAACATCCTGTTCAGCAAACGGAGCCAAATATGGCAAAGGAAACCAAGTCAGAGCTAGAATAATGACCCAAGCAGTCACTATTTACCCAAGTGTAAATATGCTGAAGTCCTCCTTCTGTTGAAATCAGCTGAAGCTTTGCCACTGACATCAGTCAGGACTGCCTTCCTAGCTCTGTGCTCAGATCAACACATATCCCTCTAATTAATTCAGTGCCTGCCTTCAGATAATATAATGTGTGATGGCTAGCTCATCCCTTGCACTCACGTTGGTATTACCCATAGATACACACAGAATTGAATTATAGAACAGCTTTATAAGCACTTCATCTTCTAAAACTCAGTTCAGAATAACTCAGGTGTCATAAGCTATAAACGTGAAGTTCTTTTAGTCAACCATTTGCAGAGGTAAACACACACTTTAATGATTATCAGAGGAGGAACATTGCTAGAAAGGTCCATTGTCATCAGAAGGAAGAAATTGTGTCAAAGACCTTGCAGCCTGACCATTTCATCACTTGCTCTACAGCATTCAAAGCCAGCTTCTTCTGAAAACATTGTACCATAATAAATGTGCTGAAATAACAGAGCTAATCTATAATACATACATTGCAAGATTTGAGAAGTCTGGACTAAAGGATTCTTTGCTGTAGCAAACCACAAATTTCTTACAAGACTCACAGCAGGTTTACACAGGAATAGAATCATAGAATCATAGAATCATTAAGGTTGGAAGAGACCTCCAAGATCATCGAGTCCAAACGTCAACCCAACAACACCATGCCCACTAAACCATGTCCCTAAGCGCCTCATCTACCCGTCTTTTAAAAGCTTCCTACTTTCACATCTTGATGGCATAAAGTAATGTGAAAACAAAGAGTGATTTCTTTTGGTATATTTCTTTTGCTGAAGCATCTTGTATTTCTCCTTTCCACAGAAAACAGATTTAGAAGCATCATTTTCAAAAGAGAATGCATGTGTATGCATTCAACTCATTTTAAATCAACTACCTGAGTTGTCCAGTGCTTGGAGTTAGACATTTTAAGTAAGTGACCATAATTCCCACAGTGAGGCATTGCCTTGATTTCTATGTTGACGTCCACACAAACATGACAGATTTATTATCAAAATACACAGAGCTTGCTTTACTGTACCCAAACCAAAGCTCACCAAACACAGCATTCTCTCCCTGATGGTGTTCAGTACAACAATTCTTATATTCAGTCAAGACCCAAAGCAGAATTTGAATGAGTTTAGCAAATACCAACTCAAATGTTCTACCATTTTAATGGGTGTAACATATGTCAGTAACATAAAGCAATAGAAGCCTGATCTGAAGTGGTCTTTAGGCATAAGTGAACATTCCAATTTGGTTGAAGTTAAGAGTGCAAGCTGTAGAACTTTTTCCTAAATGACTTCCAAAGCAAGAGAGTACAGGAAATCTTAAAAAAGTGTGCAGCCAGTAGCTTCTTTACCATCTCTTGGAGTTTTGGTATGTCAGAAAAAAACCTTAAGTTCTCTCAGCATAAATATTGCTGAGATTTCTTTAAGCTGCAATGACCCATGTGGAGGAGGAATTTTAAAATAATGTGAGAGAACTCACAGATATGAAGACCAGAAGAAGCCGTTAGATCAGGACCATTACATTTTGCTTAGTTTCTCTGCTCAAGTGGGCCTGATTCTCACCAAGCAGCACTTTTATGGCTCCTTTATTGTACTTAGTTGGTGGAGATTGACCTTAACAAAAATAAGAATGAGGCCCAAGGGTGATCTGCACCTTAGGTGTGTAATTGCCTTTTGCATAAGAAATTTGCTTAAAAATACAAGTAGCTAATGTATAAAGTTGAAAACAAATGCAATCCAGAATGTACTTGAGAGAAAAAGCATAAAAATATGATGAGATGATCACATTTCGAGTAAAAATGTGTCAATTAACACAATATCTATATCTAACTGTAAGTCTACAAAGAATAAAGGATTAGGATAGGACTCAACCTACTTTGGATGTAACTGCTGAAAAAAATGTTTATACTCACGAAAAGCCCTTAAGACATCATAATCTGGCTTTAGGTTTCCGAACTGTGGCTATGGTTACCACCAATGAATACCGCATGTGAAATTTATCAGCACCTCTATGTCTGTCTCTGCAAACACAAGTCTGTCACTAAAACTACACATTCATCTGCAAATATTGAGATACTGTTTGGGAATTTTCTGGCTATAAATCTGGTAGAAAAGACTTTGAAAAGAAATGAGTGATAATGGCCTACAGAAAAAATAATAGCATGTAGGGGTTACCCAGAAAACTTAAATATCTGTTCTATAGTACAATGACACAACAGGTTGTTATTTGACAAGATCTTTAAAAAAAATGTATTGCAAAATGCATTCCAGAATTAAATTATACACAGACGCACATGGATGACATAAATTTTAGGAAATAGTGATGCAAAACCAAAACCTGCTTCTTTTTTGTAAAATAAATTATAACTTCATGAAGTACATGCTTTTCTGTATTGCAATCATATTTCACGGAGGTTGTTTGATAAGTGACATTTGAGAAGTACCTTGTTAACATTTCAAAGTGATATGCAAGACACAGTGCAAGGCGGTATGATTCCATCTGGAATTTTTTATTGCTTTTTTTGGTATATCCAGGCCTTTGATGTTCTAAACCAATGATAACTTATCATAATAGAGCATAACCTATGATGATTTATCAGTTAATACATAGCAAGGCCTTTCTCTGTGACAGCTGGGTAATTGAAAGGTCTCCAACTAAAACCATAAATTATGTGGCTCACGTATGCTGATAATAGTTTATAGCTATTCCTCTGTAAATGGCACAATAATTGTAGGGATAGATCCCTTGTTTAAAATGTTATATACACTTTTCCATTTAATAACCTTTCATTCAGGGTTCATACTGAAGTCAAGGGCAAGGCTCTTAATGACTTCAGCTATTTATCACTAGCTTCATGGGCAACACAAACACTGTTTATTGCTAGCAGGAGCTTAATGAATTTATCTGTTACAGTGAACCAAACCCTAATCTGAATATTGCAGGTACTGGAAAATTGGTTCCACATTTTATGGATAGAGAGTACATTTTTCAGAAATTTAATTGGCATTGGTCAACATGAACTAACAGCAACACAGGCTCTACATATATGCTTTTTTTTCCTATATCTTAATTTTTTTAGTTCCAATTTTGATCCATAATTTAGTTACATAATTTAGTTCCCTAATTTTAATTCAGTGCCTACAATATTCTAGATGTTTCATAAAAAATTATGGGAACATTTCTGTAATGTTGCAAATACTGAGGAAATCAAATCTGTTTGTCAAATGAAAAAAAAAAAATCTTTCAATGCTAGACACAATATAATGAGTTGAATCCATATCTGTGTTGCCAAGCAACAGTTTACAACTAAGAAATGTAAATATAAAAGGAAGTATTAGAGTCAAGATGAGATCTATGCCGTGGCAGATGATAGAATCATAGAATCATAGAATAGTTTGGGTTGGAAGAGACCTCTAAAGGTCATCTAGTCCAACCCCCT
>NW_008824231.1:69394-77008 GCF_000699105.1 Pygoscelis adeliae
AATGTATATTTATATTAAATTAAATATTTAATAAATAAATATGCTAAGAAAAAAAAAGGAACCTTTTAAAATGGTTTATTTTTCTTATTCTGCTTAAATATATTTTCCATGAACTAATGCTAAATCACTTGGAGTCTTCAGAAGTACCTAACAATAGTAAATCAATGGATTTACTTGACCTTCTCAAAGAAAGCACACAAGAACTTTTCAAAAATGCTCCATATAGTCCAATTCTGCTCTCACTGAAGTCAATACTAACATTTTCAGTGACTTCAAAAGGAGCACAGGAAAGGAAGCAATGTGAAAAAGAAAAGAAAAAGAAATCTTCCCAGTTGTTCACGTTAAGGGACATTCAAAAGTTTAGTAGAAAGAACCTGCATGCCAATTTTAATTCATTTTCATTTCAAAGTCTATTGGAATATGTTTTCTGGGCCATTTAATGCCAATCAATTTGCAATAAAGCTGTTGTGGCTTTTTTTACTAGTTAGCCCTTTCAGCAAAACTAGGGCTCATAGTAGCAAACCTGATAGTCTAGATATTTAAAATGCTTTTATTGATCTTTTGAATGCAACCCTGTGATAAATAAATAAAAATTGATTATTTCAGCTGAGTATTCTATTTTATTATTTTTAAATGCATGTTGTTTAAAATAACATTTACTTTAAGGTCACAGTTCTTTTATTTACTTACTTTTTTATTCCACATTAAAGATTGTCCTGCTTATTTTTAACAAACCAGAACAAGTTTTTCCACTTATTTTCCTTTGTCAATCTCAGACAGAAGTCTGAGCACCTCAACAAAGGATGCCAAATTTTCATTAGATGATGGTTCTTAATCCTGTTGTATTCATCATACTGGCATAAATATTTGTTTCTACTACTTAATAAAATGAAACAAATATTCATCATCAGATGTCTTTTGGCATTCCTTTTCCCATAAGTAACATGTTGATATTGCTTTTTAATAAAACCCTGCCTGAAGCAATTTATTAATCGGGCTAGAAAGTGTGAATGGACATGACTAAACAGTTTGATGGTTAGACCATTAAGCTAGGAGATGAGGGATTTAGAGAACATTTCCGTAATTTCTATGTAGTAGAAGAGAAGTAGTGAGGAGACTGAGAGATCATAGAATCATAGAATCATTAAGGTTGGAAAAGACCTCCAAGATCATCGAGTCCAAACGTCAACCCAACACCACCATGCCCACTAAACCATGTCCCTAAGCGCCTCATCTACACATCTTTTAAATACCTCCAGGGATGGTGGCCCAACCACTTCCCTGGGCAGCCTGTTCCAATGTTTAACCACTCTTTCAGTAAAGAAATTTTTCCTCACATCCAATCTAAACCTCCCCTGGCGCAACTTGAGGCCATTTCCTCTCGTCCTTTCGCCAGTTACTTGGGAGAAGATAAGCAGCTCAGAATAATTTCTGAGGAACTTATTGACAACTCAGCTCAGTTTCTATCCTGAGTGGGCCGAGAGAGGAGCTGAATGCATGTTCCAGGAAGGGTCTGAAAGTTGGGCATGATGGAGGGTGGCGCAACCTCATGAATGTTGGTTTGTTACAGATTAAATGACTGCAGCATTCTACTACAAATGTTTATTTAGCATTTTTCTCCAGAGATATGTCTCTTACCGTTGGGCTATCAGTCCATGTATCCCTTCCCCCTCGGTAATATCTTGTGAATCTGTTGGCCTCTATCTAGCAAATACAACAGACCCGTAGTGGTCTCAAAGATAAGAAGTTTGAACAAACATTGTGAAAGCCAGCTGTCGGAGAGAGGAAAGCAGGTATTTGTTCTGAATATACTATGCAAGGAAACACCATTGCCACTGAGCCATTTACGTGGTCTGTGAGGGGGTAGTTACCCAGAGCTTACCACAGTGTTTGCTGACACTTGCACAACCAAGAATGCATATTCATAGAAAAACTAGCTTTTCCAGTGCAGTGGAATAGAAATTCAGCAATATATCATTGTATTTGTGTTGGAGGGGGGTTGGTTTTCTTGGGGCTATGTTAGGGACAGGAAAGACAAGAAGGAAATACTGTTGGGTGAATAAGAAAAAAAAAGCTCCGCTTGAAAAAATACTGTGTTGGAAAAGATAGAGATATGTAGTAGTGAATACTGTAGTGAACCACAGTTCACGTGTTGCAGATGGGTAGGTAGGTAGAGATCATGCTGTGTGGACTGCACGGTACCCAGACGGGAGGGGTGACTGCTGGAAACACAGCTGCTTCATCCTCTGAGACAGAAATGCCAGAAGTGTACAGAAGTGAACTATAATTTAGTCAAACTAGTTGTGGTGCATGAGGTAAAATTAGATCTACATGGCAAAGGTGGCCAGCAAAGGCAGACCATGATTAGGTCATGTGCTGCATTACTTCTCTCTTTTTTACCTCTCCCATGAAGTGGTACTGTATGTAAGTAATATAGCATGACAAAATGTAAAATAAATGTGCAATTAATACTGTGACAAACAAAAGACCAGTCATTGCAGATGTAGAATTTTTCAGGAAAGAACCTAGTGATATATAGAAACCAGTTTGACTTCAATTCCTCCACAGTGTTTATGCGGATTAAGTTGGGTGGGAAAGGTTTTAAAATTTGGGAGGAAATACCCTAATATAAAATACTATCAATTACAAAGTGCGATCACAACTGAGGTCTGAAGAAGCATCATGCAGATGGCTCCCCTTAACGTTCAGGCCAATGATGCCACAAACAAGAAGCCACTCATCCTCCTACAGGTTACACAAATATTTGCGGGTTTTTTTCTCTGTTTCTGACAATAAATCAGAGTATGGCTGGAATAGTCTAGTGTGTTACAACTGCCTGTCTACCCACACAGCATTAGTGTAACGAAGGGTGTGAACTATAACTCCAATGAAGCAAAAATAAAGCAACTTGTGCTGATAATTTTATAGCTCTCAAAAGTTTTGAAACTTGTCAATACCCCTATGCTTGATGCTAAAATAGGATTATCTTATCACTGTATTTTGTGTCATTTGAGGTTTTTATTTTGAGCTCATATTCTTAAAATTTCTGCTATGCTGTGGACCATCCATCATTATATAAATTTGGAAGAATGATATTCTAATTAGCTTTAGGGGATAATACATTTGATATCTTTAATGAGAAAGGTAATCAGTGGTAGTGATGACTAGAATACACTTAGGATCTGGGAGCTTAAGTCTGAAGTCTTTGTGGGCTAAGAACCCAAGACTCATGCTTGTCTGTATTTGTCACACATCTATATTTATAGTCATCTATATTGTCATAAGTGTTTTAGCCACTTGAACAGCTCATAAAAAAGAAGGATGAAGAAGAGATGTGGGGAGATGAAGAGACAAAACTGCCTTAACCAACACCTTCAGGAAAAAAAGAAATCAAAAGTCCTTTTCTAGTAGGAACTTATTTTGAAATAGACTTGGCAGCCAGGGTCTGGCACAGCTGAAGATTTCTTACATTTTGATCTTTTATAGCCCAGATTGCCTTCTAAAAGTCTGCCAAAAGGATTATAAAGGAAATTTAAGTACTTATTTTAAGTGAGGATTGCCCAACTCAGAAAGACTTCTAAAATATAAGCACTACCTTATTTAAGGGGCTTATATTAGTCACAGAAAATGTAGACTGATAAAACAGTTTTTGAAATAACTCTGTGTTATTCTGAAATCGAGGAGCCTATGTGAGGAGGAAGAATTAGGCAATAAGAGTTAAAAAAAAACCTTACAAGATAAATAAACATAGTTCCTCAAAATAAAAATATAACTTTAATTCATAGAAAAAACCCACAGAAAAAAACCCAGTTTAATCCTCTGAAATTCACGAGGTTTAAAAAAAAAGAATGTCAATTTTCCATACTCAGTGCAATTAGAAGTGCCAAAGATTTTTATTGGTTTTCAATTACAAAAATGAAGAGAATGTTAATATGATGAACTGTTATAAAAATGAGAGGGAAAAAAAGAGATGAAAATACATGAATAGATGTTATGTTCCTAATATAGGGCAGTGGTTCCCAAACCATGAGGTATGAGCCCAACACATGGACACAAGCCAAACTAATAAATTCTCCTCAGTGGGTTCTATTCTTGCTGGTATGAAATTTGGCTTATAAAAATTGGGAATTATTGATCTAGAACATTGCATGTACAACATCTCCATGTTACTCAGAAAGCCGTACTTAGTTTTGCTACAGCATCAATATTCTCTGGAAAAAAAAAAAAAATAGAAGTTAAGTTGCTAAGAAACTTCTGACAGCAAAATAAAACTTAAGGCTTTGATCACAGCTAGTGTGACAGGGAAAAGACAGAGGGCAACTGGAATGTAGTGAAGATTTTATTTTTATTCTCTTCTGTTCATGGCTTTCTTGGTGTTTTCCAGCAGATTGCTGTTAACTGTCTTGGGACACTTTCATGGGACTGTGTTTGACAGCAAAGACTTGGATCATTCCCTGAACAAAATTAACATTGTAAGATATATTTTTAACTCAGCCAACCAAACCAATACAGCCAACAACATTTTATGCTCCTAGGTCCCTGCTTTGGCTCAAAGCACAGCACTGCCAGTGGCTCATAGAAAGACAGCAGAGAATTCTCTTTTCATTTTAATTTAGGGTTGGCTGATCTTGAAAGTATTTCTTCAGGGAAGGAGGTCTTGGCTGTAAAAGCACACACAAAAGTGAATTTAATAATAGAGCAAGAGTGCATCCGCAGTGCCAAACTGAAAAAAATATAACTCGGGAACTGTCCAACCTGGAATTTAGCGGCATATGTAGCATAAATGAAAATAGGAAGGAAGCAATAACTGAAGGCTGCAACCACAGAAAACAATAGAAAAAAGAAGAAAACAAAGAGTGTTTGCAGTGAAAGTACAAGAAAATGACTGCAGTTAGTTATACCACAGGTATGATGAGAGGGATAATTTTTCCTTTACTTTATTCTCTAGGATGCTTGTAACTGCCAAATGACAACAGTAAAACATTCCAGCAAAGAGGCAGCAGTGGTGCCAACTCCAAATCTAAAAGCAACGTTACAGAAACACTATTTATATTAGCAAATGCATGGGGGGGGGGGTTTCAAGAAATAGAGGGTTTCGATAGCTAACCATAGTCATTGAGCATCCTTCAAGTGACTATCTTTTGTGTTTCATCTTGCTTTAACATCATGTCTTTTACTAACATTTATTGCTTTTGCAATAGCCGCCTCTTCTGCCATGAAACAGCATGGTGCCATCATGCCATGTCTTTGACCCGGTGACATCTCTTTGATCTACTGCCCTTTCCCAGCAGGACATGTCAGGTTTTGCACGATGCATTTTGTTTTCACTGTTCCTTGATGTTTTCTTGACCTAGTAACACATTAAGAAGCCCAGGCTATTAAAATGAAGCTCTCAGTGATGCTGGACATTCATCAGATTTGAGAACTCCTTGGACTTGAGAATTTATAATGAAGCAGCTGTTCTTTTTGTTTTTTTTTTTCAAAGATTCGTTCTTGAAAGACAAAGATTTCTACTGATGTACAGGTGTGCTGTGTAAGATGCTGATTCATTAGAGCCAGCTGCAAAAGTACTGTGGATTTGATTTAAATGTCTTTTATAAACCAATTGTAATTACATTCATCTGTTTTAAATTGAAGGGTAATTAGAATTGCCTACTTTGTTATAATTTAATTCAGAGTATGCGAACTAAACTTCTTGTCCTAGTATTTTATAAAGAATAAAAAGTTAATTTTATTCTATCCTCTGAAAATTTACTGTAACTGGATAGAGTGATTGACAGTGCAAACCATTAGGTGAACCTGAATAATATAACTTCTCTATACAGCAATGTGTTTTGAGAACTTAAATGAAAATAAATGCATTTATGCCAAATAAATTTACTTTTTCTTTTTAATCTAAAAAAAAGGAGAAAGGGATCTCGACTGAACAACGTAGACCTCATTTCCATTGAAATAGATGTAAGGCAGTAAATCTCTGTCTCATTTTATCAAAAGACTTGAGATTCCATGGACTTTGTGACAGACATAATTTTCTCTCTTGTCTCTTAAAAGACAGACAGTCCTGTCGGTTTGTGTTTTGTTGTAGGGTACAGTGAAGTGTCAGTTCATGACTGTGGCCTCTAAGGCATGAAATAATTAATAGCTGCCTACAGTATTGAACAGTGCGACTCCAACCTTCTATGAGACAAATTCAGAAATATCTTTAATTTCTGCATTTCTGTCTAAGTTATTTTTGTTCTTGTCTTATTTTATGTGACTAGAAGTAGATCCAGAAAGGAACCTTATGAAGAATCACTCACTATAAAGAAAGAAGATGACTGGTCCCTACTTTCATCTTTTGTATGACTATTTCACACAAACTACAACTTCAGTCCTGTCAGTAGACCCAAACATCTAGCCAACATCCCCTTGTATGCCATTCAGGCACCCTTTTCACTGGGGGTTTAATGTTCTTTCCCCATCCCAGTGTAGCCAGCTTCCCAGGATGTACACTGGACTGGATGAAGGAGGCGTGATGAAATCCTCTTAACATTTTTTTCAAATCTAGCTTGGGTTTAGGGTGTTTTCTTGAGAAGCATAAGTCCAGTCTCCTTGGGACTGTGGAGAGCCCAGAAGGTAAGTTTCCTCTCTCCTGATCAAGTGCTGTAAACATTAAGCTATTACAAGAAAGGTAAGTATTGTCTCTGACTACCTGCCTCAGCAAAAGTGGTAATGGTGACTGTTCTTTGGGGGGATCAGTCCTGTAACTGTTAGGTTTTCTATGGCACGTTCCATAATTAAACCTGTGAGAGGTTGAGACACATGAATATCTAGCTTGCAAAACTCTGTTTGGGCATGGGATATCATGACTGTGTTCAGATCTGTGGAAGCGGAACGATATGCCCTCAAGAAGCCTAATAGCATGGACATGGGCCTCCCCTGCCTCTCAGGTCAGTGGTCAGGCAGAGCATGGTGGACAACAAGGTGAACAGCAAGTGCCTAACTCTGCTTGCAATCCCCTGAGACCCAAAGGACTTTAGTCAGTTTGAAGTCACAGGAGCCATTGTGCAATAGGACAAGACCAGAATAGAGGTAGTGAAAAGAGTATTGCGTGCTCTCTGTATATAGATAAGGATGATTGTAACTTAAGACTGATTCACTCTTATGCTGGGCTTCTCCATGCTACTCTGCTGGTATTTAGGGACCTTTCATACACAGCTTAATTAACTGACCTAATGAAATCTGGTAGGATTCCTCCTGTGAAAAACAGTCTGTAATCAACCTAAAACCATCATACCAGCTCTGTTCTGTCCTCCATTTTGGCCATATGGAGGAACAGAGTGAGCAATAAAAAAGAAAGAATAAGGTCAACTACTGCAAAAAACCAAATACATTTTTAAGTAAGCAGTTATGCCTGGGGAGCAAGAATAGAGCTAAAACAATTGCTCAGATTGGAGTTGTGCACCCAGGAAATTCAAACAGTTAGTATGATCTGAAGTCCTTGTAGTCAGTTCAGCTTCACTTCACTTGACATTTCTGAAAACTGCAGTATGAAGCATACTGATCATTACTAGGGTTTAACTCAACTAATTCTCCTCATCAAACATGAGGAAACCTGGGTTTACATCTCTGTGC
>NW_008824231.1:77055-93853 GCF_000699105.1 Pygoscelis adeliae
GGCATTAATTTTACTGCTGAAGATTTCACCTCAAATGTGAATAAGCCTGTGACATTCACCAGACCTGTGAAATAAAATAGCAGGTAAACACCTGCTGTAAGACAAGCAAAATAACTTCCATAAAATCTGTAACTTGTACTCAGATTTCTTTAGTCTTCTGCATACAGTGACATGACGTAGCAACTTAAGATCCCACCCCGATTCAATTATTGGATCTGCAGTCGCAGCCTGGAAGCAAGGTGTTAGGGCTGTAAAGTAAACAGTGGTTTTAAGGAATATCCCATTTACTATAGGCACTGACTACAATGCCTGGCCAGACACTCAAAAATTAGTGGTGACAGCATGTGTTTCTGGAAACACTAGAGTAAGGATGGTGTCACAAGTTGACTGTTACAAAAAGAGCATCAGGATGAGAAAAGACCAATACTGATTCCAATCAGTGTCACATACTCCCAGAATAGCCCATTCCAAAATAAGGTGACTTAAACTCCCACTACGAATGAAGCAACAAAAGCTAAAAATGGAGAGCAGAAACCGCAAGGTATATACAAGACGTCCTTATCAAGGAGAACTCACCATGTGGTGAGTATGATAAGGAATACATTGAGATAGAGATATGCCACTCATGCTTTGGACAAAATGCAGGGAAAGATAAAGAGGGTTCCTACTTGGGATCTTGGAAAAAGAAAATAAAAATGTCCCAGCTCAAATAAAGTAATGGAATAACATTTAATTGTATTGCTCAGCAGGTTGGCAAGCAGCACCTTCAGAGGCATAGAGCAGTCATTGGGCTAAACCAGTAATTCTGTGAACAGGTAGGAGGAGACACTGCTAGCCAGAGTGCAGCCCCCAAATCCCCGTTACCTGAGTGGTGGCAATGCACAGGAATCTCAGCAATGGACCAGGATTGTGATATACTAAGTACTACACAACTGGTGAACAACAATAAAGCTCTTGTCTCAAACCTTCCATGGCAGGAGGAGGGAAGACTTTTGAAAGGATGAGAAAATACTTACAGAGACTCTTTGACATGCTGGGTCAGAATGGGTGGTAATGCAGGATTGCTACTGTGTATGAAATCCCTTCTCAGATATGGGTGTTTCAAGTACCCAACTTAGTAACACTTTGAGGAGGCTGCTAAGTGGCCTCGTAGAAAGAACAGTAAGTTTGTGAAAAGAAGAAATTATGAAGTAGAAAAGTAGAAATTATGAAGATGTGTGAATGCAGCTGAGTTTGGAAAATGTCCTTTCTGTAGCTCAGCTACATGCCAGTGGCCATTGCAGATCATTAAAGGACCAAAGAGCAGGCCCCACTATTTTTGCAAAATCACCTACTTGGGAGCTGTAATTTTGATTTCATTTAGACTCACCAGCTTGTCTACTTTTTTCTGATTCAGGAATCAGACCTGATTTATTTAAGGTATGGATCTGTTAAGGTAATATTGAATTAAGGTAATACTGAATTAACTAGGAGGATAAGGAAGCAATTAGTCCTTCAGGTAGCTATAATAAATTAGAAGGTATCCTTTAACTTAGTTTTCTACATTTTAACATAGAAAAAGCTAAGGAGAGCAACCAAAGACACTAAATTTGGTTTCCCGTCAGTAACCTGATGCAATATATCAACTCTCACTCAACAAATTTTGAAACCAAACATTTTATTTAAAAATAAAATCTTTATAAACTATTTGCCAAATCATAAGCTTATAAAGGATATACCCGTTTGAAGCATTTACATGACAGTTTGACTGAGTAAGTACTAAGTAACTTATGAACCAAATTGTATTTGCATTCAGTTGAACTTGATTCCTCTTATAGTTATCTGGTATTTGATGAAACAGTTTAAAATTATTCTAACCTATGAGAAAGAATATTTTGAACATGAGTTGTAAAATAGAGAATACTGCAAGATATGCAAACGTAGTTATTATTAACGAACATGTTCTGTATCCCTCAGGATAAAACTGCATCAGCTGAAAATTTTGCTCAGTAAAGGAAAAAAAAAAATAAACAAAACAAAAAAACCAAAATCTCAATGCAAAACTAATTAGATGAAAAAATTTATTTGTCCTTAAAAGGTAGACACCATACTTGTAAAACAGCTAATTAGAATTACACTGCAGTAAACTCTTCAGTCTATTATTATGTGCATTGAAGGCCATCTGGAGAGTTTGTGTGTGTAAATTTAGGGGCTAACAAGGGTTGTCCTGAATAAAAGATTTACCAATTTATTTAAATGTGGCCTGGAAGAGGACCAAAACATTTCTAACTTACGCTAGATAACCTGTATCTAGGAGTCAGAGGATTGAGGACAAAACACACGACTTCTGGTACCTCTGGCAAGATCCCCAGGAAGAATATAATGACTGATTTAGGGATTTTATAAGAAAATAAGAAAAAAAAAAAGTCACTTTTATAAATAATTACAAACACGTTACTGTGCAGACTAGCTTAACAGTGTAAACTGATCACTGCTACTAGTGGGTTGGAAATCCCTTTGCAATACCATGATGGTATCTGGTTGTATCCAGCCTCCAAAGGCTACTCCCATACTTGAAAATCTCCAGTTTTGGCACAATGCCTAGTTAAGTTACTAGGAATGCAAAACTTAAAGGATACATTTTTACTTCTAAAACATTCTGGGGCCATTCCCTGGCCCTGCTGACAAATGGCACTGTGAAATTTTCCCATGACTAAATGTTTTCTTTCTCTCCCTCCCCTTGGCAAGATGATCTCATCCATACTGCCTGCTGAGAACAAGTTATGTCATGTGTTATTTCCCAAACGATGCTCCTGTCCAGGAAAGTACTGCTGGGTTCAGGCTAAAATCATGCCTGGGAGTGTGCTAATCTCGTGTAACAGTCAGGGCAATGATGGATTAGTGTTAACCTCTGTGTCCTTAACCAGTTTCTTAACTAGTGCAAACACACAAGAAAGCACCTCCTTAGTTATCATATTCAACTGTCTTTTTTCATGGGCAATAGCTTCCTGTAGTGCTGGACACAGGCTCCATCCTTAAATTCCTTAATTTTTCTCATTATCCTTCCCTGGAAGGGTGCTCTAGAACTTTAGTATTTTAATCATTAGAAAAAAAATCGAATTTTTAGCTCTTTTTTACTCATAGTTAATTGCTATTAATGTCTTATTTTCTTTTTTTTATAAATTGTTCTTTCCCTTCCTTATTATTTTTATTTATTTTTCTTCTTTTCTGTCTCTCCCACCCAACTCTCAGCCTCACTCTTTCAGAGGGAACAATTCAATCCTCTCCCAGTCTGTCAACTCAACAAAATTATTTCATTTAGCCTTCCTATAATTTAAGACCTTTATTGTTTACTTAATAATCTTCTCCCATTCCAATTTGAATAGATCTCTGTGGAACCAAGAACGTAGCAGAGTATGAACTATTCCTACCCAGGGCTTTGTATATCAGCATTTACCTGATTTGAGAAAAATAACGTATTTTAGGTGACCTGCCTCTTCTCTGAAGCTTATTCAAATCCAGCTGAAGTCAACAGAAAGACTGCAATTGGCTTCAGAAGTATCTACTATATAGCCTTCTGCGAATTTGTGGCCTTTTCAGCATGGGTGCTTTAAAACTGGTGGCAATCTAAAATTCTTTATTTCACAATTTATTTCATCACTGACTAAATTGTTTTAAAGTTCCATTGTGGGGAAGTGAATTCCTGTGTAATGATTCATGTTGTTTATGACAAATTATGTGATCCTTGTGGCAGTACAAACATTATATCCTGCTCAACGTTAGCAAGCTTTGGCTGTACCTAGATGTGGCAGAGCTATGTTGAGGATCTCCCTTCATAGAACACCTTGTTTTGCTCACCACCATTCATCTTGTCTGTATGGCACTGCACGGATGGATTTAAAGGGTATGAGGTGTAGTTGCAGCCAAGAATGCTGCCATAAACTTCTCTGGATGGAAGACAAGGAGGCTTGTTCACACACTCCTTCTTGCCATATGGTCCCAGCAGTTTGACTCATTCCCCGTGTCAACAAGCCTTCATGGATTTGGAGCTGACACTACTTTTATTATGTTGTATAATGTCACTTCTTGTAATTGGGTTTCTTCTGGATTGGATGAAAGGATTCAGCAGTTCCATTCTGAATGGATTCCAAGTGAGAATTGCTCTCTGATGCTTTCCTGCTACCCCTCAGATCAGCGTCAGCTGAGTTGCACACCCAGGTTTCATATATTGCTTTCTTCCCCTACTAAGCCAGCAACTTCATTGTAAATTAAACATGATATATATCCTTAAAATAGCAAGTTTATGCATGCTGCTTTATGCCAGTTATTGGAAACAGCACATATACTGAAAGACCTACTTTGAATTCTCCTTGCACAATGAATTCATACTTATAAAAAAAAAGGGTTTTATTTATTAGTTAAATTGATTGACATTCTACAAAATGAGAAATTGTGTGTTGTTGTTTTTTTTTAAATAGCCTCCCATTATTATCTCAATTCCTTGAAAAATTAAATTTATCTGGAGAAAGAACTCAGTCAAAAACAAACTCAAAGCAAAAGCTCTATTTTCTCAACTACCTCACAGTGGTAGCTGAGTTTCAGAAACAGTAAATCTCCCTTCTGATCAGCAGATTAACCATGATATTTTTCTCCCTTCTTGACATCTGAATTTACCTAGGCGCAAACCTACTTGCTGACAAAGGGGCAAATTCTGGGCCTTTGTATTGTTTTGTCACTCTGACTGAAACAGATATGACTGTAGCTGTAAGTCCTTGAAAATTTACCCATCAGTAAAATAAGATATAGGAAAATGATAAAAAATTATGCAATGATTTTTGGATTTGGATTTCTTTGTTAAAAATAGTAACCTCAAACCAGGATAATTCTTGATCTTCATGTTATACATATAAAATCTCATCTTTCTGGTGTTACTTATATGTGACAAATATTTTTGATGTTTTAATATAGTTTCTAAGGATACCTTTCTTTAGAAGTAATTTTTTTCTATTTATGGAAAAAATTGCATACTTCAGTTTTACACATCAGGAACAAAATCTAATAATTTATTTCTGGCAGTTCTATATTTTTTTATCTAGTTTCTATGTTTTAAAAAGGCAGACACACTGAAACTGCGGCAACTCGAACACCTGTGAGTTACCAAACTTGAAGTGTTGCTTCATGTAGCACATCATACTAGATGCTTCCCATGAGTCAAGATGAGTTACAGAAGTATTGATTTTAAATTTTGCCATTACAAAATGTAGATTATTGTTTTAAAGTATATCATTAGCTCTAATTCAACACTTCAGACTTTCTCCAATAGTACTGATGGTCAGTAGTGGCTGAATCATAGAAATAATTGTGGCAGTTATATTAGCAAGAAATGTATTAGTAAAGCGCCTTTAGGAGGTCTGTGACTTCATAAGCTAAGAGGAATAAAGAATTTGATTAGAAAGTTCCAATCAACACTTATGGGAGATTGTACAGGAGTTCTGTGAGATTTATATTACACAGAAAAATAGATGTTTCATTTTTAATAGTCCTTGCATTTTTGGTACTAAATGTGATCGGAGCCGGCACATGAGAATGAACAGAACGTATAGGACAGTAGTGGTGATATCCGACCCCAGTGTAAAGCATATCCATTTAGGTTTCTCCATGTAAGTGTCTACATGTGAATTAGGCATCTATACTCCTGTTCTAGTGAATTAACATCAAAGGGTGATTCTGTTGCTTAAGCACAAGTATCTGGTGTCATTTCAGGCACGGTGAGGTGTCCTACCTGACTCTCTTCTGCCACTCCAGAAGGGTGCAAGTCTCCCACAGGTCCTGCGCCATATCTGACAGCCTCATGTGGGTGCTTTATATATCTTAGAGCATCTCAAACAGCTCCAGATACCAATGTATAGACAACTGAATTGAGCTCTAGGTTTCTCTTACGAGGTAGCGTGGATTGTTCTCTAGATTTCTCAGTATGTGTTGACTAAGGTTCAGTTCAGTTGCTTACATAAGCACCTAGAAGTCTTTGAGATCTAAGAGATGTGTGTGACTGGCAGATAAGGACCTATGGGACACCATTGCATTTCAACAGCCAGAAGCCAGAGTACTATAGGGCATTTCAAATGACACTAGTTAAATATGTGCATAACTTAAGCAAGTTTCTGCTGGCTGAGAGCTAAATCTTCTTGAGGCTTTAGTAGGTAGCGACTAGATCATCATTTACTACAACAGGATATGAGACATCAATGATCCTTATGGGTCCCTTCCAACTCAAGGTATTCTATGATTCTATGATCTCTGTGTGCAGTTCAATTGCCAATGACTTCTCCAGCCAGTTTAGAAGCTGTCGTAGCTCCCTTCTTAGTCACTTTTTGGTGTTAAAAAAAGATAAGCAAAATGAAAACATCAAATTTTCTCTTCCTCTCATGTCCTCTTCTCATACTTGCCTGCTACAGCTTCTACCCCACTGAGATTAGCCTTCAAGGTTGACACATTCAGGTGATTTATGACCAGAATGCAAGGATGAACAACCTCCAGTGGCTAGGGCAGTAGCATAAAGTCTGGAAAAACACACATCCACAGGAAAAAATTACCAAAGAATGACTGTGGTTATGGGATTTCACTCAGTGTCTCATGCATTGCAAGATGTATCTTGTCTCAAGAGGATACAGCCAAGAACATCAGTTCAACAAGAGGAAGTGCAAAGTCCTGCACGTGGGAAGGAACAGCACCATGCACCAATATATGCTGGAAAGGTGCTTGGCAGAAAAGGACCCAGGGGTCCTGGTGGACACTAGGTTGAACATGAGTCAGCAATGTGCCCTTGTGGTAAAGAAAGTTAATAGTATCTTCAGCTGCATTAGACAAAGTATTGTCAGCAGGTCGAGGGAGGGGATCCTTCCTCTCTATTCAGCATTGGTAAGGCCACACCCAGAGCACTGTGTCCAATTCTGGGCTCCCCAGTACAAAAGAGACATGGACATACTGGATAAAATCCAATGAAGGGCCATAGAGGTGAGTAAGGGACTGGTGCATCTCTACTATGAGGAAAAGCTGAGAGAGCTGGGACTGTTTATAGAATCATAGAATCATAGAATCCTAGAGAAGAGAAGGCTTAGGGGTGATCTTATCAATATATATAAATACCTGAAGGGAGTGTGCAAAGAAGATGGAGACAGGCTCTTTTCAGTGGTGCTCAATGCCAGGGCCAGAGGCAATGGGCACAAACTGAAACACAGGAGGTGCTGTCTGAACATAACAAAACACTTTTTTACAGTGACGGTGGCTGAACAGGTTGCCCAGGGAGGTTGTGTAGTCTCCATCCTTGAAAATATTCAAAAGCCATCTGGACATGGTCCTGGGCTACTGGCTGTAAGTGCTTGATCAGGGTGTTGAACCAGATGACCTCCAGAGGTCCCTTTCCAACCTCAACCGTTCTGTGATGCTGTGATCCTGTGATTAATGTAGTCAGATACATGAAAAAGTATGTGATTCTTTTTATATGACTCAGCAGTAAAGGCAGAGTCTGAGGTAAGAATACAGAGTTCAGGAGCTTTCAGAGCACAGCAGATGGTAACATTGGCATACAAGCCAATGCACTCTCAACTCAAGCTCTTAACTTGCCCCTGATGCAGTAGTAGGAGATGGGACAAGAAGCAGATAGAGACTTCAGGCTGCTGAGGTGCTGCTGAAGCTGTGTCAAAAGTGCTGCAGAAGGCTGAAGGTTTCTGGATGGTTTTGAGTCTTAGCTGTATGCAGTGTATTATGAGTTGAAATAATTCAGTCTAGACATAAGAAAAGCTTATTAAAATTAGGGCTAAGTTGGACAGAAATAGGCACAAGAGTGTTGGCCAGACAGTAGCATATAAAAAGCCAATGCATTCACTTATATTATTTGTTAGTGTAGAAGCTGTCAACCTGACACCCAAGCTGTGAATGCTGATGAAAAGAGCCTCAGCCAAGGATTGAGATGTAAGTCAGCCATGTCTTTCAGCGATTCCCCTTAAGCCACTTCTGTCTTCTCAGCTTTGGACTTCTCTGGCTGACTGCTGTCCTCATCCTAACCTTGCCACAATACTGGGAAAGGCTCCCAGATGAACTCTCTCTATCAGATGAGACAGTGACAAAAAGCTGGAAGACATGAACCAGCTAAAGATGCTTCAACCTCCTTCCATCTTTCTCCCTAAGTCTTGAAGCAGCCTTACAAACATTGAGCAACCTATGCAAAGCAGATCAGTTTGACAAGAGATATGATAGAAACCTTGGGGCTGCAGAGCATCTCCCAGTGTTACTGGATAAATTTTTAGGAAAGACTAAAATAAACCCTGAGCATAGCCCTATTCATTCCCATCAGGGACTGTAAGTCTTTCAGCATCTCTGTGTGTCTGTATGT
Organism: Pygoscelis adeliae; assembly: GCF_000699105.1. NCBI lineage: Eukaryota > Metazoa > Chordata > Aves > Sphenisciformes > Spheniscidae > Pygoscelis > Pygoscelis adeliae. The sequence continues at coordinate 85,427 of NW_008824231.1, forward strand.
ATGTATATGTGTTCATCCAATACCCAGTATGGGATACTAACCTGTCCCACATGTGTCCATTAAATACAGGAATATAGGCTCTCTTGTCTCCTACAATTTTGTCTTAGTGCACAGAAACAAAGAACTCCAAGGACACAGAAATGCACCCTGTGCTTTGTGATTATTCCCAGCACATAGACACTAGAACAGCAACAAAATTGCTCAAGTTGAGTTGGAAAAGCATTATGGCTGTTGGCAAGCAATGAACACAGAAAATATCTTATTTTGACTGTAAAGTTCCCATAATCAGAGTGCCTGTTCGCATCTCAATAAGCAGAAAGCTGTTCCAACTTCTAAGAAAACTCAGGCTATGCTTAAAAAAGAAATGGAGAATAAATATCTAAAAACATAAGCACTAACACAGTGGGTCAGACCAAAATTACATGGGGATCAGTATGCTGCCTCTGATGTTTGCCAGAAGTGGCTATAAGTACAGAGTTATCTTTCCATTGCTAATTTATGCTCATTTCCTGTTACTGGCAATTTAGCAGCTCCCTGAACCAGAGGTTGCATTTGGACCTACTGCATTCAATATTCACCAATGAGATTACCTTTCTTGAATTTGTCTCATCCTTTCTTATTGCACCATTTTAGGCTCAAATATCTTAACTAACTCTCAGTACTCTTACACAGTGTTTCGATTGGCCATGCAGGCAGCAAACCTGATTCCAAAGTCTTTCACTACCCTGTGGCTCTAAGTATTATTACCTGACTTTTCCTTATAGTAGCCAACATGTTATATTGGTGTACTAGGCTTGTTTTTTAAATAATATCAGAGACGGTTACTATTTTGATGTTATTTACGTTTCCTTTTTCACATTTTTATGAAAAGCGTGCCAGGGATGATTTAAGTACTGACCACAGAATAAAACTTTAGGTTCAGAGGAAGAAGGCTAAAACAAATGATATTTTATGTTCTTCCCCATAGTGAAGACAGTTTCTAATGACTATATTTGTCTGCAGTTGTTTTTAAATATAAAGCATCCCATACTCCTTTACAAAGCATTGACATTACAGTTAAGTGTAGATTAATCAAAGTTGATTTTTAATATATAATGTTTTTAAAGAATGTTATGGGTTACGTGATTTTATTCAAGAGTGAGAAAATATTTGAAACAATCTCCACTTTTCTTTTGCTTTCTATACACTGCCCAAGAACTGAGCAATGATTTGAACGCATTAAATCAGGAGAACTCGACCTACTTCCCAGTTTATTTTTTATTATAAAGTAGCAAAACACTTATTCCATTTCTTCTTTGTTCCATGGTGCTGGTTATAATAAATTCATCTGTGCTCCCCCAATATTGACCTCAAAGAACATAAACTTTATTCAGTATTGTAAGTAGTAGAGACAAAGAAAATACAAAAGATTGGTCCTCTGAAGAGCTTTGCACCAAAGAGAATAGCATGCTCATCATTAGTCTCTGCAGAAAGCTAATTATCAGAAATCTGGGGTGTTTGGGAACAACATTTTTGTAAACTTCATACAACTGGTACAATGCAACAAAATATCAAAGATGAACTGTGAGATTCATATAACGCTAGTTAAAGGCAGCAAGAAAATCATGGCATATAATTTTCCGTAATTTAGCTAGAAAATGCAGTACACACTATAAATGGACCAAAATAACCTTCACTTTAGGCAGCTTTCTTTTCAAAAAGCAATTACAACTTGTTAGCCTTTGAATTTTGCTTCTTCTTAACAGTATTAAAAAGAACATAGTTTTTAGGTTCAGAGGTCTAAAATGTTTTATAAAAGCTTTGTTATAAGGTTGTTTCATGTGCCAAATGTCTGCTATCCAATTTTAGAAAAAAAAATTAAGCTCAGTGGTGCATTTTTGATCTTTCATTTCCAACAGAGACATTCTTCAAATCTTCTCTATTCTTTTATATTGCATAAACTAATATGGTATATAATCATGCCTCAATTTTGCACTGCAATCTGTTTTCACAGACCTTTATACTGACACAGTCTTATCGACTTAAATGAAACTCTGCATGGGTGGAAGGGACTGCTGTACTGCAGAAACAGATGCTAAATTAGAAGGAGTAAGAATAACTTTCCCATAGAACATGTGGAGATTAAGGAGAGTTTGCAATGCACAATTCTGCATGGAATTTAACTCAATGGGCACTCTACAGGAACTTGTCTTACGTCCAGAAGCCACTCTTGTTTCTCATTCATTGACTGACATAAAACAATGACTCCAGAGACTGACTTGTAATTACACGGAATAGAATCATAGAATCATAGAATAGTTTGGGGTGGAACAAACCTCTAAAGGTCATCTAGTCCAACCCCCCCGCCGTGGGCAGGGACATCTTCCACTAGATCAGGTTGCTCAGAGCCTCATCTGACCTGACCTTGAATGTTTCCAGGGATGGGGCATCCACCACCTGCAATAACAGCAACTGAGATTTTCCAAATAATGGGGAACAAACAAACCAAAAAAAACCAGATTATCTGGGACACCTAGGGAACTCTACCAATTTCCTTTTGCACAGGCAGGTTGGATCGTTCTTGTTGGTTGGATCATCACTTAACAGCTCTGGTGTAGATCTATGAGACACCTGCAATCTGAAATTCATCTTCATTGCATTTCTTAGTGCTCAGGGAAGGTTTTAGCTCAATTATACTGCTCTTAATTTAATCTGTTATAGTGACTACAACCCTGACTGGAATGTAGCCCTTTACTGTGTGGAGTTCTGCAGTCTTTTGTCCAAGAAACTGTACTCACAAATTAAGATGGATGTTTCCTCAGGCCCTTTCTGAAGAATGTTCTCTTCCTCATGCTCATTCTGCTTCTCCTTATAGCACAGTCCTCTACACCCCTTTTCTGTACAGTCCAACATAGCGGGTCACTAACTGTAGAGTTGCTTTTCCCTTTGATTAGTGCTGTCTCCCAACCCTCTGTTTTGGACAAGTTGCCTCCAGCTTGGTGCGGTTGCAAGACTTGCTGTTTGGGAGGTACTAGTTCCCACCAAGCCAGGCCAGTTTATCTGGGGAAACATGCCTTCAGCCCAGACCTTTCCATCCTGGATTTTATACCCACCACACTGTCATGGAATAGGCCAGCCTAAACGCTGCTCCAAAATGAAGTAGACACAGGTGTGTGAAGCCTAGTCTGCTCAGTCACGGATGTAGACCTAGCATTTCCACCTTTGCACTGGTGGGCTAGCTGGCCAAAGCTGCTGATTGTGCTAGTGGCCTCAGATGGGCACGGACTGCCTGTATGACCAATTAATTTTTTTCCCCCAGATCAGATTCTTAATCTCAGATTCACTTTCTGTGTAACAACTGTGGAAAGCATGATCATAGGCACAGTGGAGAATAAATGTGCTCATTTATAAATCAAAGCATAACTGAAGGCTTAATATGCCTCCAAGTTGAATAAAGAGTTAGGTGTGGCTGCCCTGTGGATGCTAAATGGGAGACCTGTGGACCATGACGACAGATTCAGTTGTCTCTATCAAAAGCTATATAGATATTTCTAATGAGTTGAAACAAAAGACACTAAAAACCAGTAAGAATCGATGCTGTTGCTTATTCTGCATAAAAAGAAGTTGTCTTTATCACAGGGTACCTAATTATTAAACATTCATTTCTTATCTTCTCACAGCAATGAGAAGCAGAGGTTATTTCATGACAATCAAGTAGTATGAAGTCAGAAGTGTACTGTTTCATTTTTATTGGATTAATGTCTTCTCCTGCTGCGAGCAGTTCACAAAATCTCCTAAAAGTGAGTGCAATGCAGTGCTTACCGTTGCTCTATTGTTCTATTATCACCAAACTGGACACAAAGAACAGGTTGGCAAATTGGTGGGCAAGAGCAAGATCAGGGCTTGACATAGCAAGCTGTGTAACGCTGTAATACAATTCACTTTTATGATGACACACCTCATTATTTACTTATTCTTTTTGAGAAAAACAGATTGGGGTTGTACTGTATGTCTTGCCAACAATTGATACCCAGTTATCACAGACAGAACATACTGGCTAAAAAGAGTAGCTGGTCAATGGGAACTTCCAAAAATAGAAATGGTCTGAGGAAAATGGAAATGTAATGCCTGTAATGTAATGTAAATGTCTGTAAGTATGCTCAGTTGCCCTTGTATAATGAAAACAAGGGAAAGAACAATACCAGAAAAGTGGTAGAATTCTGGTATTGTTTTCCTAAACATAATTATATTCCTACTTCTTTTAATGGAAATGTATTATAGACCTAAACAGGTAAAAGGCTGGATGCCTGACAGACATCATCTATTGAACTGCTGAGATTAAAATTTAGCTGCCAGGAATATCATGCTCATCTTAGTACATGCTCTATCAACCAGGAAAACTCAAGAAAAAGCAATGATTCAACAGATCTGTCAAATATGTTCAATTTGACAGATTAAGCCAACACACTAAACCATATGGTTAAGGAAATGAAAAGTACATTTATATTTGGACAGGTACCTTTAAAACCTAATCCCTTAATTTTTTTTAGTTTTTTAATTAGTTTAATTTTCTAGTAAAAGTAAGCGTTTTGCCACACAGCTGCTTTGTGAGTTAACATGATCTTTGTTACAGGTATTCATCAACTGCAAAAGTAAATCACCAGCCAATCAGGGAAGAAGTCTTAAAATTTCTATTTGATTTTAACCTTCCAACATTAATTTTTTCCATATGTGTTCCCATGTATATGGATATAATGTGTACACGAAAAATACAGAAAGAGAGAATGAGTTTAAAGTAGTATGAAGCTTCATTAAATAAAACAAGGATAACAGTTTATCTGGAGCCTCTCCTAGCAAACTACTGCTGAAGATAAAGAAAGATGCCTATTGTCCCTTTTAAAGTCCTTCCAGTACACAAAGTGGTTAGAAAGGCAGCTGAAGACAGTTACCTCTTTGCAGTAATGGCTGGAATAAAACACCTCTATTTTAAAGCCTACACTTATCTCAGAAAACATATTTTTTAGTTAACCAAGTACAAATTCCCTCCCTATTACGGTAATCTTCAGGAGTTAGAATTTAGAGCCTCATGTGCTGGGAACTGTTCATCGGTCAGAATTCACATACCAGTGCCATCAGGTGTGAGAGACTGGGCCACAAAAATGATCAGAGGGGTGGAACACCTCCCCTATGAGGAAAGGCTGAGAGAGTTGGGGGTTGTTCAGCCTGGAGAAGAGAAGGCTTTGGGGAGACCTTCTTGCGGCCTTTTAATACTTAAAAGGGGCTTATAAGAAAGATGGGGACAGACTTTTTAGCAGGGCCTTTTGCAATAGTACAAGGGGTGATGGTTTTAAACTAAAAGAAGGTAGATTCAGACTAGATATAAGGAAGAAGTTTTTTACCATGAGAGTGGTAAAACACTGGCACAGGTTGCCCAGGGAAGTTGTGGATGCCCCATCCCTGGAAACATTCCAGGTCAGGTTGGACGGGGCTCTGAGCAACCTGATCTAGTGGAAGATGTCCCTGCCCATGGCAGGGGGGTTGGAACTAGATGACCTTTAGAGGTCCCTTTCAAACAAAACTATTCTATGACTCTATGATTAACCTGAATCAGAGGTCTGCACTGCCTCTGCAGCTGCTGTGCTGTAACACCCCGAGGAAGACATCCTCCTCACAGGGTACAACACAGAGGACTGAGGCTGCTTGCTGGTTTGTGAAATACTGATATTCCTGATTCCTCCACTAAGGAGGGAAAGACCACTATAGTGCCAAGAGATTTAAAGAGCTTGCATCTGGTATTGCCACCTGTGCTTGCATAATTGCAGCCAATGAGATCTGAACAGGGTTTTCATTCATGAAGAAGAGTACAAGTCCTATTTATGCTTTGGTGGCATGACTAAAAGCTGCTGGAAATAGCTTTTGTGCTTTTACTGAGGAGATGTGTGAGACTCTTGTTCGTGCCATGGACACTTTGGTAACATCTCTTCCTTCTTTCTACATGCCCACACACAATGCACCTCTTTTCCCCCTGAAAGGATAGAAGCTGGATAGAAGCTCCTTAGTGTTAGGTCATCACAACATCACAACACTGTAAATACTTAAGTTTCAAATATTGGTTGTCCTGCAGTTACTGCTTAACCAACAGAATTTGTATTTGAAATAAAAAGATAATCTAGAAGTCACAGAAGCTACATAATTTTGCAGTAGATGTTGTTAATCCTCATTTGTTTTATGACTGTACTGATTTGAGTGGATTATAAGGACAGCTCACTCAGAGAAAGCTTAGCCCAGCTGGATCTCATATTGAAACAGAGTGGGCATAAGGATACACAGCTTTCATGCGTTGAGCTGCAATGTTCAAAGGAGATCATCAATTTTAAATTACATTTCTGTCTCAGATTGTTTTACTGGCTGCTATTATGAAAACACCTGTGCTTATCAGAACTGTAAACCATTATTTCTCAGGATTTTTTTTGTATTTGCATTAGTTTGTGCATTTGACATCACTTTGTGTCTAGTCTGTGCTATTTCTCCTGTAAAATCAGGCTGCTACTGTAGAGTAAATGATTTTACTTGTGCATTTCCTTTGATTTTACATCTGAGATCTACAAATGTAATTAAGTGCAATATCACCATTCCTGTCAATTTGCCAATATTGTCCTGACATGCTGCTTCCAAAGCAAAGAGAAAGTAAAGCAGCCTTTATGTAAGATATGAAAATACAACTGTAAAATAATTGTCTTGGGGCAACTGGTCATAGGTATACAGCTAAACCAGATTTCTAACTGAAACATGGTTTTAAACTTTGTTTAGGTTTCCTGAGTTTTCTCTTTCTATTCTTGTCTATTGGCTTTGGATACTTATATGTACTCTAATAAATTGCCCACTTCTGTCTGTTATTTGAAATGTTCTGACTTCATGTATTTTTGTACCTATGCACTACTTTCCATATCAATAATAGCTATTTGATAATTTAATAGTGCTGATAGAACAGGGTGTTGTGTGGTAGCAGGGGATATGTAACCTTGCAAGAATAAAGATAAGGTAATTTTATGACCGCTATTTGTGTGTTGGTCGGTAAACAACTATTATAGAACTGGAATATAAAGCTTTCCTGTGTCAATGCATTGATTTCACTTTGAAAGAACCACAAGAAAAGCAAACAGATAAACAACATTTTGGCTAGCCAAATGACCATACTCATCTGAAAGATGCAAACACACTTTCCAAGCAAGGCTTCCTAGTGACAGTCTGACTGGTCTGAATTTTTAGTATTTCAGAATCCCTTTTTTACCTCTGGGAGACTGTCTCGTCACTGGTTATCCCTATCATTGCTCCCAGAGGGAGCAGAAAATATCAGTACAGGAAATAAGGTGACCTACCAAGGTAATCCTCTCATTTGATACACAAGGATAAGGTGCTTGGTAATTTTCCAGAAAAATTATGTATGTGATTCATCAGAATCAGGCATTCTTTGGGAAGTCTTTTCCTGTCTCAGTTTCAACAGAAAAGGTTGATCAGCTTCCAGTGCTCAGGTCAGAGACAAAGAGAGCTTCTTTTTTGTCTTAAGGTAATCAATGTTGAGGGCACCCTTTTCAGATATGGGACACTGTGGTTCAAGTCCCTGTTCTTGATTTAGACTAGAAACTCAAACTTCTCTTTTTGCTTATCAAATACGAATGGTCTAGTACCTGCATTGCAGTCTGCCTAAAGGTCTCTATTCCTGGGATTGTTTCACACAAAAAACCTGTACATAATCATTGCACCACAAAGGGAAATTGAGTCAGGCTGATTTTATAATACAACCTTTGTTAACAGAAATAGGTCTTGCCAGAGAAATTGGTTATCCTCTGCACCTCTTCCATGGTAGTCAGTAGACTTACAATTCAGGCACTTGCCTAGGGCTGTTGGTGGGGGAAAATGTGCTTCTCTCCTTTACATCTTAGAAAGAAAAAAGAAAGTTTTATGCAATCTCAACAGCTTTCACAATACAATAAATACATTCCTGACCAGTGTTAAGCAAGGCTTGAGAATTTAGTGTCTTGTCTAAGACTTGCAGAATTTCTGTCTGGAAATGGATAATAGTGGGGACACTTGACATAAATGTCTACAGCCATTTCAAATGCTCTGCAACCCATTTGCATAGGAGTGACAGCTACAATACAGGGATGGTGGGAAACTTGTGCCAGTGAGGAATGACTACTGGGGGCCAAGCAGGATAATAAGAGACATCTGAAATAGAAGATCTTTTGCATCTAGGTCATCCCTTAGTGACGGGAAAGGCTAGAGGCTCACACCAAGCGTCTAGGAGGGATAAGGAGTAAAGCAGTGCCCTGAAACTCTTTAGCTTTTCTTTCATATTTTCCTAAATAAACATCCACAGGGCAGGATTCCTTTGCCTAATTATAACTTTCTAGTTCTATCTGTGATGGCCAAGGATATCCCACCCAT
>NW_008824231.1:93872-97116 GCF_000699105.1 Pygoscelis adeliae
GTAAATCCTGTGTCACATATTCCAGCTCTGTGAGGATGTCCTGGATATCTACAATAAACACATACACCCTTGCACACAAACCTGGGGTCTGGATGACTTACTGGTAGCTAAAGTCATAATCAGCCCATGAATTGCAAAATTCTAATTGACAGATGCAGTCAAAGGTATTATGTGACAGCTATTTGTGAGCTTACATTATATACTATGCATTTGTGGTCTAATTCTATCTTCTAGTGGACAAATATTTATTCCATAAAATTTTCTACTTAATTTGAAACCTGCTTTAGTAGACACAAGAGAGATATAAACATTTTTTTCTTAATCTTTCCCATGATTTATTTAATATTTGCTGCATTACCCAAACTAATGTTACTGCAGTTTGGAGCTGTGATATTGTCCCATCAATGTCACTGAAATGGTGCTGTTTTGTACTTTTGGAGAATATTGTCTCTAGTGTCTAATTTTGTGTCTGACTCTATTAAGCCTTGTTCATGCGAGTAGTGGTCCCAAGGACATCAGTACAGGCACATCAAAGAAAAGGTGAGCTAGGATTAATGTGGCAAGTAAGTGTCTACAAAATAGATCTCAATGTCTGATTAATGACTCCCTTACTAGGCACTGGACAGAAACAGAAAAAATATCCAACCATAACAACCCCTATAAAACCTGCTGGGAACAATTACACTAAAACAGAAAATGATACCCTACATCTGGTCCAAGGGGACTAGCAGAAACCATCTCATTTCTAAGGCAGAGGAGATTAACCTACCCGTGACATCCACTTACAGAATTTTTAAGACCTTGATTCATTTTGGAAGTTCTGTCAATCACAGTAATAATGTTTCAAAAAGATGAAAGTACCTGAGTTTATCCTGAATTTTTCTACACATATAAACACATATGCCCTGTCTTCCAGAAACACAAAAGTCAGTGATTCTGCTAAAGCCTTTGGCAGCACTCCCAAAGCTTTACCACTATATTACTTAAGAGGAGAGCAAATCATTTAGGTCATATAAGAAATACCTAGTCTTATAGCCCTCATAACCAGAACTTATGACTCTACCAGATGCGCGTCTGTCCCACTTCCTGTTTCCCTCTCTCCCAGTTCCTCAGTTGCTGGGAGAAGCTGTGTGAGAACGGTGAAGGGAGGAAGGATGATGGAGGCAGGGTGGCTTCCCCTCATTCCCCCATTCACATTTTCTTGGTGGGACTGGTTAAAGGTCGTCAGCACTAGTGTGGGAATGAGGGCAGTGCAGAGAAAGGATATGGTGGTTCATTATTGGTGCTGCAGAGCTCACTTGAATAACACTTTTGTGCTACTACAAGGTGTAATGTAGCCTACAACTACCATGTCCTCTGCACCCTGGCAGCTCAAAAGAAAGGAGACAATTGTTTAAAATCTATACACAAATCACCCATGTGTGTAGACATATGCAGAGTTTGAATGCTTTTCCTCAAAGAAATCCTATTGTAGAAAGAAAATTCTTGTCTGTCTACCGATTCCTGGAGTCAAACCCACCCCTTTCTGCCCCAAATCCACACGTTAAAAGTGAGAAGACATTATTATCTTTTTCTGTGACAAACAATCCACAGTGCAATTTTTTTTATGATGTCTCAACCAGCTCATGATTTAACACTTCACATTAAATTATCCACAAAGTCATTCTAACAACTATGACTTGTACAGTGGTGATTTTCAGGTGCTTTCTAAGGATCTACAGATTACAGTAATCAAAAAGTTTTCAAAACTAGGTTCTTATTCATTTTGTCTTCTAAAGTATTACTCAGTTCCAGATACTCTTTTCCCAGATAAATCAAAGGCAAGGATCCTTGTACTGAGCTCTCATTTTCCAGGTAGAATGTTCAGATTTGATGTCATCATGTTCTTGTTCTACGGTTAAGAAATTGCTTATTTAGAGAATTACTTATATAAACTCCAATCATCTTCTGTTCTTCCAGGGTTCCAAAAATGAATTAATTTCTTTGGCTACCATCTTGTAAAAGAAGTAAAGACAGAATAATGGTAAAAATGACTAGGTTTTTTTTTCAAAGAGAAAGCAAAGCTGTTATTCTATTTCAGCAACACATAAGGTGTTTCTGTTTTATTCTGCAAACACTCCTACAGGCTTATATGTATAAAGTAAGACATTTATCATGATTGGTGTATATAGCAAAGCATTACTTAGCTAAGGCTATATTAAAGAATCTGCTGAATAATATTCTTTTTTCCCCATGTTAACTCAGTGTCTTCCAATCAGACATTTGTTTCTGTCTCCTTCATTCTTAAAAGACTCTTGCCCAAGCCTCAGATGTGTCACAGCAGCACAGGGACATCCTGCAACTGAAGAAGTGACTCTGGTGTCTAAATCTAGAAAACTGGACTTTCTGATGGCATCAGCAGGCTGTCTAAACATGACTCTTGAGAACCTGGTGACAGAACAGGGATCTGTGTTCATCATTTAATTTATCCATTTCATAGTTGCATTGGAGATGTATGTGTATATATATAATTCCTTCTGCTGTGCCCAGACATTAAGATCTTTATGGAATCTCTGAGTAAGTGTCAATCATTGCCTTCTTTTGTTTATATTGCAACATGCTCCTTTCCAGTCAAGAAGCCTCATGATGCTCAAAGGAAAAACAACAGGATTACGGTTTGGTAGTCTAGAATCACAGAATCATAGAATCACAGAATCATAGAATGTTTTTTGTTGGAGGGGACCTTCGAAGATCATCTAGTCCAACCCCCCTGCCATGGGTAGGGACATCTTCCACTAGACCAGGTTGCTCAAAGTCCCATCCAACCTGAACTTGAACGCTTCCACTGATGGGGCATCTACAACTTCTCTGGAAAACCTGTTCCAGTATCTCACCACCCTCATCATAAAAAATTTCTTCCTTATGTCCAGTCTAAATCTATCCTCTCTTAGTTTAAAACCATTGCCCCTTGTCCTGTCACACTGGGCCTTGCTAAAAAGTCTCTCTCTCTTCTCCAGGCTGAACAACCCCAACTCTCAGCCTTTCTTCACAGAAGTGTTCCATTCCTCTGATCATTTAGATCAGGGCTTAGACAGGTGTACTCTGCTGGGTCAAAAACTGGCTGGACGGCCGGGCCCAGAGAGTTGTGGTGAACGGAGTTCAATCCAGTTGGCGACCGGTCACGAGCGGTGTTCCCCAGGGCTCAGTTTTGGGGCCGGTCTTGTTCAAGATCTTTATCAATGATCTGGATGAGGGGATCGAGTGC
>NW_008824231.1:97911-144147 GCF_000699105.1 Pygoscelis adeliae
CTTCGTGGCCCTCCTCTGTACTCGCTCCAACAGGTCCATGTCCTTCTTAGTTGGGGGCCCCAGACCTGAACGCAGTACTCCAGGTGGGGTCTCATAAGAGTGGAGTAGAGGGGGAGAATCACCTCGCTCAACCTGCTGGCCACGCTTCTTCTGATGCAGCCCAGGATATGGTTGGCCTTCTGGGCTGCAAGCGCACATTGCTGGCTCACGTGCAGCTTTTCATCCACCAGTACCTCCAAGTCCTTCTTGGCAGGGCTGCTCTCAGTCTCTTCATCCCTCAGTCTCTATTGATCCTGGGGGTTGCCCCGACCCAGGTGCAGAACCTTGCACTTTGCCTTCATGAGTTTTACACAGGCCTACTCCTCAAGCCTGTCAAGGTCCCTCTGGGTGGCATCCCTTCCCTCTAGTGAATCAACAAGGAAAATAAAATTTGGAAAGAAAACTTGTACTGCTTTAGTAATCACAGTGATCTCTTCTCTTCAGAGTTTCTGTAGGTTTAAATCAATGTGCAGGGTGGGTAGCTTGAACCTGAGCAATCCAGTGGGCAGAAACCAGGAAAAACACTGCTTTGGTTAAAGCTATTTGGGAGGCTGAGACAGGTCCCCAGATGGGAACATTTGTACCCAGAAGGGACATTTTGCCACCAGATTTTTCTTCTTTTCCTATCTCATAGAAAGTACAATGCCATTTCAATCATACACAGCAGACTACCAGAGAGAAATGGCTTGCTGTATGACACTTCTGTTCAGTACTCAGAGCTACTGCTGAGCTACATTCGGTTAGACTCATGGAAATAACCCCCATTTACTTTCCATCCACTAATGGAAAGAGGGAAAACTAAACAACCTGCTTCTTTATGTTCTTTCTGTAGGAGTTACAACTTAGTAAATCCTTCTGAAGTAGAATACATAGTCCTTTAAACTAGGGTCCTTAATACTTCCAATAATGTATGGTTCAGGGATGGAGGCTAATGAACTTCAAAGGAGAGAAACCAGCAGAGACTGGACTCCTAACACGTAGTGGAGGTGGCATTCTGGGTTTGAACACGATTGAGAGAGCATGAAGCAAAGTGGGAAGAACTGTTTTTCATGATGATTATTGCCAAGGAGAGGTGACCACAGTAAAAAGAAGCAGGGAATATGAAAGTCAAGATGTAAGGGGTAGTCTCCATGTGAGATTTAGTTGACCACATCCGCGTCCAGTACCATCCTCCTGAGACCATGAGCTGGGAGGACGGATCACCACCTCTACATTTCTCCTCATGACAGATATGTATTAACCACACTCCTTTCCAAACTTCGTGTGAGAAGGGAGAGATGTCATGAAAAAGGGGGAAGAGAAAACAAAAATGGGAAAAATGAATAAGAAAGGAAGAACATAGGAGGCATAGAAAGAGACATAGACTATGTCAAACAAAGATGGGACTGACAGGAATGAAGAAGCGTGTAGCAGCATATGGACGAGGAAAAATATACTTACAGTGACAGCGAAGGGAGATGTATCAGCAGTAGTATAACAGTGAATGTGATCTGAGTATGAGAGTCACATGTGGGCAGAGGGCCAGTTTGACTTTTTACACATTACCAGTGAAACAAACTGCCTGCCTGAAAAAGAATCAGGGCAACTCAAGTCATATTACATCATGTGTACAAAAACCCCAAAGACAACAATGAAAGAGCTCCTACTGTTCCTGCCCAGCAGCAGATACATGATGAAAAATGCCAAACCACATGAGCAAATTTTTCCCCCAAAGTTCTACAGATCAGGATGACATTTCTGTTTCTATCTTTCCCAAAATGATATTTTGAAATTGTTGCTTTGTTCATATCTCTGTACTGTTTTTCTGGAAAGTTTGGGTTGCAAGTATAGGGCTTATGCATTAATTTTTTCAATGGGGTATCCAGTTGCCCAGGGAAACTGTGCTTTATATGTTACTATTCTATGACATCCCAAGGAAAGCCTTCAGAAAAGCAGAGTAATCACCTCTAATCCTCCCTTAGCTCTTGTGTAGTGCTGCCTAAATGTAAAAGTTTACTAGTTTTCTTTGAATATGGGGGAAAAAAAAAGAATTTAGATTTGAAAAAGCAAAAGCCTGCTGAGACAGAAGTATTCAAGGCAGATGGAAATTACAATAATTTGTCTTTAAGATGGAGAAAGAATGGTTATTACTAGCCATTTGAGTAATAAACTTTGTGATGGGTCAATTTAACACAATTTTCATTTAAAAAATATTTATCAATTGTTTTGACTTTAAAATGCCGATATAAGATTGAGTATAGGTAACATTACAATTTAACTTTATGTAAATGGAAAGGAGGTTATTTTAAACTGATAGAATATGATGCCCTGAGCTTACTGTGGAATTGTATATGCTAGAATCATGGAATCATAGTCGTAGAATATTCTGAGTTGGAAGGGACCCACAAGGGCCATAGAGTCCAACTCCTGACTCTACACAGGGCAACCTAAAAGTTAAATCATATATCTAAGAGCGTTGTCCAAACCCTTCTTGAACACGAACAGGCTTGGGGCCATGGCCACTTCCCTGGGGAGCTTGTTGCAGTGCTTGACCACCTTCACATTGAAGAACTTTTTCCTAATATCCAATATGAACTTCCCTTGATGCAGCTTTAAGCCATTCCCTCATGTCCTATCAACGGACACCAGCGAAATCAGCACATCCCTATCAGCTTCCCCTCATGAGAAAGTTGTAGACAGCAATGAGGTCACCCCTCAGGCAGTCTTCTCTTGTCTAAGCTGAACAAACCTAGTATCCTCAGCCAGTCCTCTCAAGTCACGTCCCTCTAGTCCTTTCACCATCTTTGTTGTCCTCCTTTGGACACATTCTAATATTTTTATATCTTATATTTTGGAGCCCAAAACTGCACACAGTACTCGAGGTGAGGCCACACCATTGCTGAGTATAGTGACTCAGATATAGTCAGGACAATGACTTCTTTTGACTGGTTAGCTACTGTGCTTCATGCATTCCAAGATACAGTTGGCCCTTTTGGCCACCACAGCATATTGTTGACTCATATTGGGTTTACCATCAACCAAAACGCCAAGACCCCTTTCTGCAGGGCTGCACTCCAGCCACTTGTTCCTCAGTCTATACGTACATCCAGGATTACAGTGTCACAGGTGAAGAATCTGACACTTGTTCTTGTTAAATTTTGTATGGTCAGTGATTGCCCAGCATTCTAATCTGTCAAGATGTCTATAACCTTGAGGGAATCAACAGCTCCTCCAAATTTGTATCAGCGGCAAACTTAGTGTACATTCAACTCCTGTGTCCAGGTCATTGATAAAAACATTGAAGAAAACTGGCCCTAAAATAGAGCCCTGGGGAACACCACTAGATGTGGCCAGACAACTGGCCACCAACCAGATGTTATCCCATTTACCACAACTCTCTGAGCCCAACCCTTCACCCATCATTTTGTGATGTATCTGTATGTGTGTATGTATAGCTCCTTCATGAATATAGAAATTACCTGACTTAAAAATAAAAGGTTTATTAAAGAATGATTCTTCAGGCTGGTTCATAAGGTGATAGGACATATGTTTATCTTTCCTTTTCCCTGCTGGTATTTTATGTCTTCTTGTGAGAATTCCCTACCATGACATGAACTTCAACTGTTTAGAGGAATACGTGTAACAAATCAAAAAAGCCTTCAGAAATCCAGGAAATACATCAGAGCTGTAACTGAAGAGATGAAACATAGGTACCCTGAAAGGCAAAGCGTTAAGTTATCCTCTATAGCTCTGTTTATACTGGTATGTGAGAGAGGTAAGATCACCCATCCATACTGCTTAAATGTTAACATGTACGCTGGTATAATTTTAGCCCATGCCAACCAGCAGTTACCCAGAACAAACAGTCCATAGGTACGGTTTATTATAGCTCATTCCAGTAAGCAATTTGGTTGTTGCCACCTGTTTGGGGAGACAAGATAGTTGGTCTATATTTACACAAGTTGTCCCAGTCCAGTAAGCCTCAAAGCCAGGGAATGGTCCCTAACCTCTTTTATTTATTAGTCTAGATGTTTCTTGCATGTCTGATCTGTTTCCCACTGTCTATACAGATGGTGGCTCTGTGTCTAAGGTAAGATCCCCAGGTGAGAGTATAATGAGTGGGATTAGTATGGGCCAAAGTGAAAAGCACGATAACAATAATGACGTGTTGCTAGTTTGCCTTAGAAGGAGATGCCAAAGGAACTGAATTTATAAAGTGTACCTCTCACCCAGCTATGCTCTGCTTAGAAAGCCCAGATAAGTGAGATATCTGTCACATCTCCTGGTATCACTAAGCATGATACATTGATTTCAGCTTGAAACATGTCTGTTTCTGTCCCATGAAACTTCTGTAATAGTGCAACTGTGTATGTGTATAATTTATGTGTGTAAGTATAGTCACATATGAATGCAATCTGCAAATAAGAGACGAGTGTAAATATATAATATGTGAAAGAGGTTTTACAGGGCTCTTAGCAAACAGCATTTGTGAACAATACATGTTTATGTTAGGCTAGAGAAACAGACACACATTCTCTCTCAGATATTTAAACCTTTCCCAGTTTAGGAATTCCAGATCATTTCATAGATGAGACTTCAAGGGAATGATTCATTTGCCTCAACAGTATTTTATGTGCTCTAATGTATCTTGACCAGCCTCCAGCCACCACTACAGAGTGCAAATATCCCATGGCTGTCTGCCAGCCCCATGGAGAGGTCTTGGATATCCTAAATACACCTACCAAAAGTTACTATGTGTTATGGGCAGAAACAAGCCCTGAAATTCATTGCATTTACTCTACACATTACAAAGTATATGCCTACACCTGAGCTAGTCACCCAGACATCCTTGGAGTCAATGGAGAAAAGGAGGCACTTACGGCCTCTTATGGACATTTTCAGTTATCTTTTATAGGATGAGGTCAGCCATATCTTAGAAGGATCTTTTTCTAATTATCGATATAAAGTGAGTCTGGACAACCAATTCAGATATAGCGTCCTTATTGTAGATAATCTGGAGATGATTTAATGACTGTAAGCTACTAAAAAACTAGTCCTACCCCAGTCCTTCTATCCAACTGCAGTCTGCCCAGATGAAATTTAAGAAAAATAGCACTTTTTTTTGATCCTAAGAATGTTACTAGGAATAAAGGAGATTTCCATATCAGAGAAAGTAAAGAAAAATTATTTCTCAAGATTTTCAACTGTTTTTTTCAACTCAACACTGAAGCTGCTGCAATCTCCTTCCCCCAGCAGTTTCTTCAGCCTTCATGAAAAAATTTAGAAGTCTCCCAAAAGCGGAACTTTTTCAGGTCTCCTCTGAAGCCAAAGAAGGCAACTTTTGCTGTGCACTCAGGAGATGCATCAGTGCATTAAACTGCACCAATGTGTTTTTTACTAGAACTTCAAGACTTTAGCCTCCGGTTGTTGTATTGGGATCGTCAGTAATTGATATCATTGCAAACTAAATTATACATGGACTAAACATGTGATTCTCAAGAATCACACAATATCACTCTCATATGCCCACTTACCATTTTGTGTGCCTCTCCATAATGCAATTTTTTTGTCCCTCCAGGTTCTTGATCCCAATCAGACTCGGTCCTTGCTGAAAATATGTTTTTAGAAGGGATCTGTAACATTTGGTAGAAGGATGTTTACCTCATTATGAGTGAATATTCTCCTTCTGCATTCAGCCCAGAGATGAAGCAAATCTTTACTGGTCCTGGCTATTGAGTTTGATCTAATTTGTATCTACTTGCACCTTCAGACTTAGAAATTCCTAGTTCAACCATGATGTGATCCAGACTGAAACAAGATGAATTCACTAAGCCAGTGGCACCATTACAGCTCTCCTGATATGCACATGGGATTCATAAGTACTAAATCCAATTAATGCCTCTGAATACATGGCCTTCCCAGTGTTTCCAAATTAGCTTTTTACTCATCTGAGCTTCCATTCTATGAGAGAGTGTGGTATTTTGGTTTCCTATCCCAAATTCAGTTAAGAAAAACTTACTGCGATATTAGCATTCCCCAGAGAACAGCAACAGATTTTTGACAGTCTATAATAATAATAATAATAATAATAATAATAATAATCTACTTATCAATGAACACGTACTAAAATATGAGTTCTGAAACCTTTTGTACTTCAGGGATATTTGTAATCAAAATATAAAACCAGAGCATTAATTTGCTAATTGATTCCAAATACATAAGGAACTGACCAAAGTCCCAAATCTAAGGCCTAATCAAGCTAAGCTAAGTAAACTAAACTCATAAGCTTTTCAATTAAAACCTATCTCTAAGAGTAGTGGTTGATCAAGAGCATCCATCAAAATCAGAGCGTGTGCGCATAGGTGCATGTGAGATAGATACCTATTTTATCACAGATATTTTAACAACCAAAAGAATAGACTTCTGTCCCTATCTGCTCTCCATCCTGAGTTTCTTCTAGCCTTTAGCGTTCTCCATTAATCCCTCCCAAATTCTTCTTTTTTGCTAACATCCTGCACACCTTCTCTTCCTAGGGAGGAGCAGGCTTGGACTTGTTTGTTGCTTCCTTGAGAAGGATAAGGAACATAATACCCACAGGAACCTTAGACCAATGTTCTTGGTTTAACAGTGTGTAGCAGATCACAGTAATAGGGAAGATATTTTCTACCATTCCCAAAGATTAACATTGCATGAAGATGATTTTGCTGCACATGGCCTTCAACATTTTGTCATTTACATCTAGTTCATCGAGACACAGAGGCCAAAGCCTGTGGATTTAACTTTTATAGGTCATGACGTTATTTCAGGTAAACTCTGTGTACAGAAAAACATGGAGTCTATTACTGATGACAACAGCAAGAGCTTCATCCAAGTTCCACAAAAAACCCTCAGAACAAAAACCCAGCCCTTCCCAAGACCCACAACATATACACATCAGGCAGTGCACTCCACAGCTTTTTTATATTAAGAAGCTTATTTTTCTAATGTATGCACCAAATAAACAAAGGAATTTATCAGAAAACCAGCATTTGATTTCTTATGTACCCAAATATACTAGTTAAGTGCTACTATGTCAACAGCAACAAAGATTGAAGTCCACTTACTACTTTTATTTCCTCACACCCCTGAGCAGCTCTTACAAACCTCATTTTTGCTCCTGGCAGAAGTATCTTGCTCAAAAGTCTTTTTCAAACAGGTGAAGTACTTGAAATATGTCCTTCATTGAAAGATATTTTTTTAAACAGTACGTTTTTGCATACTTCTCCTGACATCCAAAGAGGTTCTACCTTCTGCCTTGATAATTCAGAGAAGGTACCTGAAATGTTTCCTGCTGCTGCTAACAACCTTCCTCTGTCATAATTAGCAGAACTACTTCCAGAGCAATTTACTACTTGGTGAGAGTAAAAGCATCAGAATCTGTCCTGGACTAGTATCTCCATTTACAAAGTATCTGTCTTCCAGAAAAAAATCTTCAAAAACCTAAGAAGTCAAGCACTATTCTTAGCAGAGAGAAGATAATTGAAATAATTGGTAGTTCCTTGGTGCTTGAAGTGCCAATGTAGGCAGTGAAATAGGACAAGATGTTTGCCTTCTGTTAATGTATTCCTGCACTGTGGTTTCATGGGCCTTTACAAGAATTAATGCAGATTGTATCCTATAGCTCTTTCCATGCTGAGCACTTTCTGGAGCTGGCACTGGGACTCCTTAAAAGTTTCATAGCTCAGCTGAAGGTGGTATCTATTTCTATGCAACCAGTATAAAACCCAGTGAGAGATTCTAATTACTGAACAATTACTGGTGTACATCCAGTTGTATCTATCTTAAATACTTTATAAATCGATCTTTACAACTCTGCCAGTAAGTAAGGTTATCAAAGATTTGAATTTTGCTTTGCTTAAAAAAAAAGAAAAATAAAAGCTTGCTCGTTCTAGCATTCATTCAAAAGCAGAGTAATTGGCAATTTATGTTTTTGTACAATTTATTTGAACTCTAACCTTATTTCAGCTTTACTGCCTGACTTCCAGATCACTCCTGTGGCGTAGCCTGAAAATCTTATTGTTCAGTTTGCATTTATAAGCTTTCTGAGATAATTTTGAATGCTAGTCCAGGCGCATATGAAGGCAGCTGTATGTGAGCAAGTGGTGGGCCTTAACTGTAGATCACAGAAATGCAGGAAAAGAAACAAATACAACAGACCTTTGGCATCTTACTGGTTTATTCCATGTTATGTTTTATACACCTCTGTGGCAGATGCTCTTTCTTCAACTCTGTTCAGTGTGCTGAGAATTTGCAGTGGGACTTTCCTCAGCCAAGGCCAGCTAAGGAGTAGTTTTCCACAATAACGAGTAGCTTCTCCAATAACATAGCAGAGAAACTGGAGAGCCGCCAAGACTCCCTCTAACACCTTGTTATCTCTATATGTCACCTCTATATGGCTATATCTATACGGCAAATAAAGCAATGTTAGAGACTTTCCTGGCTTTGAAGCCTAGTGGTACAAACTGATCATGTTCAGGATAGACAGCACCTGTTCCTGGGTCCCCTCTGTGCTCCATGCTAGGATGCCTAAGACATAATTATTATTTTTGTCATCAAGAAGAGTCCTTTATACAGGATATCTAAATAACAACACTTCCAACTTAGGCACATCATTTAATGCTCCGTTTAGGTGAGATAATTCCAGGCCATGGATATCTGCTTTCTGAGAAAGCGAAGACGTTGCTTTGCTTCAGGTGCAGATCAATAACAACTACATGACCACTATTAAATGACAGAAAGCAAGTCAATAAAATCATGCTCTCACAAGCCAGTTAGAGGCAAGCTTAAATGCACAGACAAATCATAGCACTCTATGACATTGTTAGGCTTCTGAAAAAGTAAGAATTTGAAAGGGAGCTAGTGAACTCTGTAGGCTTTTCTTGGGTCTCATCATTGGGGTTTCTGATGATCTAAGTTTCTCCTTTTCCTAATTCTTACCCTATTTACTATTATAGCTATAATATTCTGCTATATTTTCTTATCTAAAACACAATTTTCACATATCTGTTTGTTGATTTCAAGTTATGATAGCACTAAATTGGTGTAATAACATGAAGAATCATGTCTTTGAGTGAACTGAAGGTTGAAACTTCTGTGCTCTGTTTTTTATCTTAGTTTTAGAAAGGTCCAGAACATCCAGAAAAAAAGTTTGTTTTGGCAGTATGTTTATGATGGTATGGTACATAAAGCTATACTCTGTGATTATACAGTGGTGTTTAGAGTGTTGTCCTAAGATAGAAAGGACCCAGGTCTTCCAGTTCCAGAAATATCTAGGGTAGAAATTATTGGCTCTGAATCAGCATTTGAGAACACTGGTCTTCCAGACTTGGAGGTTTTCCCACATTAAAGAAGCCCATGTTTTGATCTGTAATTGCTCAGCTGGACACACATTCCATTTTCACAGGAAACTGCATTTGGCTTGGGGATCATCACAGTGTGAAAAGATAAAAAGAAAATGAAATTGGAAAATTTCTTATAAGAAGCAGCATTGCCTTTTGGTCAGCTTGTCTTTTTTTCTGTCATAGCAAGATGGATACAGGGCAGAAACTTAAAAAGTGATGCAACCTGAAAGAAAAGATCATTTTTTTCTACCTACCCAAAAAGCCATTGGCCAGATTTACCGCATGCTCTGGCAAAATCCAGGCTGAGAGCCCAGATATGGAAATTCTGCCAACTGTGGAGGAGGCAAAATGACATTGTACTTTGCAACAGGTCTTCAACCAGTCAGTGAAAAGAGTTGAAGTGCTTGGTGCTTGAACAGGATGGGATGTCCAGAAAAAGTGCTGATTCAGAATGATTTACAAGGAAAGGCTCTTGAATAACCCAAGGTGAGGCTTTAATGCCTCTCAAGATGTCTCTAAGGGTTGTCTTCATTATGTTTTCAGCAGGTAGTTGGCTCAAATAATGCTTATGTCGTTATCATATTGATATCTTTTACTTGTAGGAGCTTTTGGTATACTTGTACCATTCAGTCTTTGGAGAAGGTTGCACTGCTAGCTTTGTGATGCAAGTCATTGAGGAAGGAGCTGTTACAAGCAAAAAATGTTAGCTTTCTGCTATAACCTCTCCAGAGATGCAACATATTTTTTTGAGGTACAATTTCTGTCTAGGATTTTTCAAATGGTTTCTTTAAGTCCTGAGAAAAATATATGTTTTCTATTCTGTATTTCCCCACTACTTTTGCATTCCAATCAAAAGAGGACTTCATATTATCACTCTCTATTCCTTGTGAAGAGTAAAGATAAAATTGCTCTTCATGGCACTAGTGCAACTCTGGAATGGAAGCATCTGTGCCTTTACTAAGCCATACAACCAAAAGAATAATTTCGCCTATGATTTGCCATGTGTTTTGGAATAAGAGTGATTATACAAATGTAAATTGTTGTTATTGTTATAGTCATTGGCAGTACTAGTATAGCAACAAGAAAAAGTGACAAAGTAGTCTATGTATCGAACCTGTTTTCTAGTGGCATACAGCTCTTTCTATTCCAGCTCATGGTTATTTCTCTTGCATCTGTAGTTTTGCATGATTTTTTAGTGAAGTACCAAAGGATAAGTCTGCACTCTGATACCCATTCTCATACTATTTATTTTATTATGATGGTCTGGAATAAAGCCTGCAATTATTTCAAGTGCAAAACCAGAAGAAAAGGCACTATATTTTCTCTTCAAAAACAAATACAGTTGTTACTGTAGGGCAGTGGTTTCTGATATTTCAAAGGGTTAGCTTCTCTTTTTTCTTTTTCTTTTTTCTTTTTCCTTTTTTTTCCTTTCTTTTTTTCTTTTCCTGAATAAAAGACCTACGGAAGGCAAAAATTGACCAGGAGAAACATGAAATATGTTACACTTTGTTTCAGTGATCTTTAATGACATAAGTATTATTGTATCTGTTAAGAATAGCTAGCTCATGGCATTTCAATATTTAAGGAACTGATGAGCAGACCATGAGGTACTACAAAAAAAGGCCAAGATGGCATCACTATATATGAAAAGATGTTTTAAAGATGTGATGATTTTACGTTGGTGGCAGCCAAAAACCCCAATGACAGTTTTAAGAAAATATAATGATAATCAAATGCTACTTTTTTGAATAAATATAATTTTGCTTAAAAGGCTGTCAAGAGGATTTGGTTCAGGCTCAAACTCTGACATTCACTTCACGCCACTGAAATCCAGCTCTGATGGAGAAGTTTCTTGCTGGGAAAGGCATGACCCATTCCAGACCCAACAGAACGTGAGCTTATGCTGACTGTAGAGAAATTCCTTATGAAACCATCAGAATGTAAGTCACAGACAATCCTCCCCTTTAAAACACTCTTTTGAGCTGCAGTGAGCTTTCCTGCACTGAGGGAATGCAATCGGTTTCTGATGGAATCAAATCAGTTCCTTGCACAAGGTCTTCCAGAACCTTAAGACACCAGAATGAAAGGGTCTGTGCTTCCTCTCCAGTAAGTTTGTTTTCCTTTACTAAAAGGATGGGTAATTTCTGCTTTATCACTCTAGGAGGGGAGGGGGAGAAAATCCTTATTATTATGTGTTTCAGTGAGTTAAATCAGATATCCCTGTGTGCTTCCCCTGATCTTCCTCACTGTAGAAGTCAAGTGCTAACAAACACAGAAACCATCTTTGCTTGAGGGAGGGCTTCCCTATAGAGACCTTCTATCAGTCATGGCTAAGGTAGAAATTCATGCTGTGGTAGCTTTGCTAGGTTCTTATACCCTATGAGGAGATGCTGTTCTGTAACACAGAGTCACAAATAGGAAGGAGGAAGAGAAGAGAATAGCTGTAAATTAATAAAACTTCTTGAGAAAAAGATCCCAAAGATTCTGCATCACAGAGCCGAATGTCCATACAGGTTTGTGTCTGTAGTTCATCCTAACAGAAGATTGAATGAAAAGTAGGCAAAAGTAAACTATATAAGCATAAACCAGAGGCAAGAGACACCTATATTCCTCTGAGGTCTTCAAATAGCAGAAAAACAGCACAGCCAGGGTGGGAAGTTTCAGATGGCTTAAGTTCAGCTGAGTTAAATCCCACCCTCAGTATTTACCTCCTGTTTGGAGAATATGACATGGAAACGTGTGATGAATATCAAACTGGAGTGGGGACGACACTGTGGTCTGGCAGACACTGAGCAGTAAAGGCATTCTGTAGTCTGAAGTGAAAACTGCTGCACCACTCAATAAGACCAAAAGTATTTTGGCTTTTCTTTATGAATTATCTGCAGTAGTTGGTTTTAATAGGTGTATCTAGAAATTCAGCCAAGAGCTGGAGGTGTGTTGTTGTAGCCTTTTAATGCATATGGAAACTAAGGCTGTTCTCGGCTACACTGGTGGCAGGCACAGTTGATACTTACAGATGGTATCCTGGCTTCCCACACTCATGTCTGTTTATGAGGCTGGTTGTGCGCTCCTATTCACTTGGCTTTTTTGATTCATGACCATTATAGAAAGTGCCAAGTGAACATGATCTGATATGGACAGCTTTGCTGCAAATGAAATCTTTACTGCAAGGCAGCAGTTGCAACATTACCCTATGTATCTGATGATGATATCTGTTGATACTGACGCACCTGAATAGGAATTTTTGACTTAGGATGGAAAATACAGGGTACCTGTGGTGATCCTCAGTGGTCATCCTGAGACCACATAATGGTGTCTCTCAGAGCATGAGTGCTTAGTATTTTCTGAAAATCAGAAGAGACATTTTTTAGCAATGGTTCTAAAGTTTCAATTATACTAAAAATAAAATAAAATAAAATTCTGTCTTACTGTTGCAAACCATTTAGAACAAAAAATCCCTTTGTTAAAAGCAACCGTAAAATGTCTTTTTTGGTTTCCTCTTTGACTTGTCTTTGCGCCTCAAAGCCTTTGCTACATACTGCTTCGCTCATTTAACAACCATTCTAACCATTCAGTGTGGGATTGCCTCACTTTGTTTAAACTGCTTAAAAGTTAGCTGCAATATTAATGAGGAGGGGTGAATGACCTGCTCACAAGACAGGCATTTAAGCCTGTATGTCCTGACAACTGTAGAAAGAGACTAAATGACCATATTATAGAAGACAGACAACATGTAGGTAAAGTGGGATAAAGCCTACCTTTAGGCTCTACTAATCTACAGACGTCACACACAGATGCCATCTAGATTATAGAATAGGGGCTTGATGAGAACAGACTAGTGCTTTATAATTTGTCTTTTTAACAAACTCAAAACCCTTTAATAAAAGGGACATGGATCTCCCATTCCTAATGGGAAGATTTTGTTCCTGGGGGATTAGATTAACCTGTTTTAGTAAATTGTCACACTGACTATTCTGATGATAAAGTCTGTCTATATATAAATATATAAATGTAGTATAGCAAATAGTCAAGACAGTGTAGACAGTATAGTACAGAAGGAGAGGACACTGGAAGAAAAGAATGAATTATTTGGTAACAAAGTGAGAGACAGGACAAGATTTATGAAAAACAACAGGTTATTCATGCAGCAATTGAAATCAGTACAAAACTTTCAGTTAACTTTGCGGTTAGATTTTTGAATGTTGTGAGAGAAGGTTTCAGGATGAAAGAAAAGACAAGAAAGAACCTCACTAATTTTTAATCTTAGAAAAAGTTGTCAGTGAAAGGGATTATGGATTCACTCTAATTATAATTTGTTAAATGTAAAACAAATCCTTTTATTTAAATTTCTTAATTCCCTTCTGGATAATTTAACAATTTGGATGATTGGATTCACCTGGATGATTGCAAGGGAAGATCTTGGCCCTGAACACTTTTGAAAAATGCCCGACATTCTAAATTTAACATTCTGGTTTTCCTATCTCTAATTAATGGTCTGACTGGTCAACATATACACTTCAAATTTGCAGTCTTCTATATTATATAGGCTGATGTCTAAAAATAGTCAAATAACTATCTTTAGTGGGCTAAATATAATGCTTTATTTCATGCCTTCATTATACATAGATTTCTTTTTTTTTTTTTTTGGTTGCTGATGTGAAACTGTACTAGAGACAATCATTATAGAAAACACAAAACCAGAGATTAATTCCTGAACAGTAACACAAACAGATACCTACCCAGATAAGTTTTATTTGCTGTTTCTAGATGACTGAATTAATAGTTCTTTGCATTATTTCAAAATCCAAAGGAAAAAATATACTTTTTAGTTCTTTTCAAATCTTTTTCATCCTTTCACATCTGTCAATTACACCTCAGTTCAGCAAAGCACTGAAGCACCTGAAAATCTTAATGACTGTGAAAAGTGTCACCAAATATTTCCTGCAATCATCTTTTCCAATCTTATTCTAGTGTTCAATTGTTTTTGCATTTTTGCTGATGTATTTAGAGGTCATCTAATTTATCCTCTAGCCATAACTTGTTATTCCCTACATTTATTTTTCTCCTGTTTCATTTTATCTAATTTTAAGTCTCCCAAATGCTAAGATTTTATCATCTTGTCTCATTCTATACTAGAAAAGTATCTGAGGTTGCAGTGAAGGGCCAGATGCTCATAGTTAAACAAAGTGTCAGCACAGGGAATGTGGGCGCATGAGTTTGAGTATGACGCGTCAATGTAAGGATAAACTTGAGTATGGTGGTTCTGGGTGTATGACAAGATATCCTTTCATAGGGAGGGGTAGTCATATCCAGTAGTAATGCCAAATGTGGCTCAGTGGGAATGTTATCATCCACTGCCATATTCTGAACACTGGGAGGAAAGGAACTTTAGAAGACCTAAATGTTAATTAGATAGTTATGTGCTATTGACTTTAAATAGTTGCACCTGCTAAAGGCAAAGCTGTCAACATCAAAAGGATACTGTAAAATATGATGGTATTACTGTTATAGGTCTAGTCAATGCAACTTAACTAATGAGTCAGATTACCCTCATCCACTGTGAAGCCTGCTCACTTCTGCTTGAGGTCCTTCCTTGTAAAAGATCCTTTCCTCTTCAAATATTTTAATATCTTTCTCTATTGGATCTCTTGAGCAGTCTAAATAGCTGCTCTTGTCCTTACATTGCTTGACAGAATGCCTTTATTTTCACACACTATGTGTGGTAGAAACAGCAGAATAAGGGTTACTGGCTTCTGTCGTTAAAGCATTTGAGTGTTAATCATCATTCTCCATGAAAGGCATGAGTTCATATAGCTGTTTCTCATAGGATACTTAAGATGACCGTAAAACAATGACCATCCCCCAGTTCTGATGAAATCAAAGCCTCTGAAACTGTGCTGGAAATGTACCTGAGTAAACTTTTACTGTGGTCTCTGGCTTGCTCCTGCTGAGCTGCAAATAAGCAATTTAGAAGACTTAGAAATACAAGTGCTCATGGCAAGTCTGTGACTCACTCACTGCTCAGCAGCCTCACTAAAAACCTGCAATCTTTTTCTTTTTCCTTTTCATTTTGACACATAGAAACATAAGACTGGGAGAGTCTTCCTGGCTCACTAAGACCAGTTCCCTGATGACAGAGGTACCACGTGATGTAATCCCTTTCACAAACTGCTCAGGCTCTCTCTGAAAGCTAATTGGGTTTTGAAGCTTGTTTTTTGCTGTCACTATTTTGAGGTACAAAAAATGTGTAAGAAAGTGTTCAGACAGGAGAGCCCTGCACTGGACGCAGCACTCCAGTTATCTGTCACCAGTACTGAGAAGAGGAGGATCACTTCCCTTAACCTGCTGGCAATGGTCTTCCTAATGCCATCCAGGAGGTTGTTGGCCTTCTTTGCCTGAGGATCCGTTGCTGGGTATTGTTCTTCTTAAGGAACATTTCTCCCTCTTCAACTTTTACTGACGTATTTACTCTGGCATATTGTATTTACTCAGAGGAAATATGCCATCTTTCTTCCTTCACTGTGCCGCACTGAACAAGCTTTCACTCTTACAGTTTCCTGAAATGGTCTTGTAATTCCTCAAACCACGCTATAGTACTTGTGCATGCATGTTCCAGTTGTACCGTATTCTTTATAAACACAGAGGACACTACAGAACCTTCCAGATGAGACTGTAAGAACAATCATAATGGATCAGAACAAAGGTTCTGATCTATCTATTCAAGTATCTTATCTCAGCTGTACCTCAGACAGTGGTTCTATAGGAGGTGGGAGCAGTACTAGCTGATCCCTGCTGTAAACATCACCAGCTCATTTCAAGATGAGCAGAGCACAGTCATAGAACATAGTCTTCTATGATGAATTACTATGTGCATGTGTTTACTTTATGATATTTCTTATTAACTGCATGCTTACAGAAAGTCTTTTCATTGATGGCAAATAGCGGAAACTCTCACCTCAGGCAAACCATCTAAAAATTAAGTGGTGTGGTGATGCACACTTTTGAACATTGTAGCATTACGTTAACCCCATTTGAATTACTACAGTGTTCTTTGTCTTCTCATTCAGTTTTCTAATTCTTCTTTGTTTTGGCAGGGTGTCTCAATATTGACTTATCAGCAACTTTCATTAGTGCTCTTTTATTTTTTGTGACATGTGCCTTTGTGAAAATAATAAACTTGGCCCCAAGGCATACCTTTACCTTTCCTCTACTACAATATTTTCTCTTTCAACAAAACTAGTAATCACAAAGTCTTGACCTTTTTTTTGATTTTTCAAGATGTTTACACTTCATTTCATTTCAGCTAACATTTTTTTCACTGGCACTATACCAGCCGCCTTACAAAAATTCAGGTGATGGATGGAATGCATTCACTTTTGTCAGAGAATTATTTGTCTTCACAAAGAAACTTGCCAGGTAATTCCTGTGCAGTCTACCTTTGGTGAGTATGTTGCATTTTATTTAATTTTATTCCATTTTCTGTTTATCTCTGTATACTTTGTAACAAAACTTACAAGTCTTTAGTTATTTGCAGGACATCCCTGTTCTTAAATGTGACATTTCATTTACCAAGAAGCCTTGCTACTACCCTCACAACTCCATTACCAATTTCAGCAATATTCTGGGTTGGAAAACTGCTGGTCCATGTCATTGGATGCATTGGCTACATCTCAATCAAGCTGAAAGACCAGCCTTTACAGAGGTAGTGTGAACAGTGTACTCCAAGTCCTCTTCACTCTCTACCTTCAGTTGGTCCATACGACTGATTTATGTGAACACAAAGAAGCCTTTTCTGGCATGTTCAGCTGTTTGTTAATCCATTGAGCATGTTCAGATATGGTTTCATGTGCTCTGAACATTACATTCTGACTGCTCAGGAGTCTGCAAGCTTTCAGACTAACAGTTAGTGTAGTCCAGACAGGAGAATCTAGTCCTGACGTAGTCCTAAGGACACCTTTTAACAGAGGATTAAGATACATTCTCAGTTTTACTGCCACCTCAAATGGTTGAATTCCAGTTCCATATCCACTAAACCAATGGAGGTCTCCTTTTTCTCATATTTGGCCACATTATCCTTACTGAAAAGTGAGAGGAAAGTATTTATTCAGCTTTTGGACCACAGCTATATATTTTTTAATCATTGTCTCACTTCAACTGTACAGCAACTTCACAACTTATTTCCTTGGGTTTCTTTTGCTTTACACGGCAGAAGAACCTTTCATTGCTTGTTTTCAATTGCTCTACTACTTTTGCAGAAGTTTTTGCTTTATCCTTATACTTAGAGATGCCAAAGACCTAATTTCTCTTGTTCATTCTTTTTGTCCATTCACTATTAAATCTCTGCTTTTTTAATTGTTAGATAGTCCTGTTGGGCCCAAAACACTTCTCTACACATCTTGAGACACATCTCTATAATTATCAGCCACTTTGTCTAAGGTTCTTAGGTATATTATTTTAGACCTGTTACCAGTAAACAAAGAGGATGCTAAGGAAGACACAGTAACAGGTCTAAAATAATACACCTTTTATTGGCCAAGAGACAGTGTCCTGGCTAACATTTTCAGGAACAGGAGGCCCCCATCATTACTGTTTATATTTGTTCTCCATTCTGTTTGTGGAAAGTCGAAGGTTCCCACTAAGATCCAGATTGTGGTAATGTCTATTTCTGTTTCCAAGTACAGCTGATACCCAGCACTAAATTAGTAGAATCTCTTCAATCACTCCAAGGTTGTTTCAACCTAAACAGACTTTATTTTATGCTTTATCTCCCTTCTTATCTCTATAAAATCTATCATATCTTTAATTTGGGTTGTGACCCCACAACAATAATTTGTGTTTCTGCCTTCCTAAACACCATGCCCAGGTGTACCAATGCTCTGTACCATGACAACTATGTCACCATGTCATTTCTGTACTGTCTGTCTATGTCCGTGGTGTTATTTCTATAATGTCTTGTTTCATCTCCTGCACTTCTATCTCTAGGTACTCCACTTTGTTGCTCAGGAATCTTGTATTAGTCTACATATTTTTCAGTTGTCTTTTTTGGTGAGCATTCATCCTCACTTCTACCTCAATTTCCATAGCGAACCTCTCTCCAACAAATATATACCAGTTCCAGTAATGATCCTTGGTGGGTAGAGAAAATTCAGTTTCTACATTCTTTTTTTCCTAAGTGGCACTTTTTTGAGAGAGGATTTTTGGAAACTTCTTGTTAGCTTTGAAGGCAGCAATATTTTCTATGGCTTGGCATTGCCCATAGAAATTGCATTCATTTTTCCTTTCAATCACTGGATGGCACTGAATGACAATCTCTGGGTACTGGCAGCTCAAGCTCGTTTATGATGCAGAAGAGAGGGAGGTAGATCTGAGAGGTCCTGTTTATCTCCATAGCACCGTGCAATATTGGGCAGATACTAGCCTGGCTCCCAAAAACACTGTAGCTGAAATCATGTGGTGTTGCTATTGACTTAATAAGCCCTGTCCCTTTTAAGCAGGTTAGTTGTGACCCATGGCCAAATTAATGTTTGGATCAGTTGCAGATGGTTTGGGGCTACATTCAATGCTTTTAATGTGCTTTGTGACAAAATCAGTTGTTTTCATTTGTAGCAGTATATAAAAATGTTATTTAAATATAGTTATACACATATATAAGAGAATGGCTTGCTGCTGCTGTTAGTAAAGTTTAAAGATTGTATGGTTGTTAATTATGGTTAATCTTACTTGTCTTTAGGCAAATCGTTGTGATTTCTTCAGGCAGAATGAAAGAAAAAAAAGAAACTTCCACTTTTGCCTCAGGTAAATGTTTTTATGTATGAAGGTTACTATAGCGTTAGAAAAAATAAATCTCAACCTTCTGATAACTCCTACTAAATAAATCCAGGTTTCACTTTCCCCCTCAGAAGTATCTGGGGGGGTATATAAAACCAGAGAAGTCTAATGAGAACTTACTCCTCCCTGAGTGTGAGATAAAGATCACTCCTAAGTGTAGCCTAATCTTTTGCCATGTGTTTAAACATCTAAGTTGTTGTTTTTACCATTTAATTTCTTTAGGTAAATTTATGACTTCCTGTATTTCATCTGGTGTAGGTGGAGATTAATCATTATTTAAATTTAAATGATATAACAGCTACATCTGTTACTTAGTAACACAAATGTATGATTATATTCTGAGGTAATTAACTATTTTCATAAGCCTTTTTGAGCAAATTACATAGCTCATTAGACTTAGAGTCACCTGCACCCTACACAGACTCTGTACTAGTGCAAATTACGTACACAAATTGCCTTGGGGGCATGTTTGCCCAAAACTATGCCTGCTGGGGCTGACGTGACTGGAAGAGGGCTAGTACCCACTTGAACTGCTGAGTCATGACACATTTCAGCTGGATTCAGGATGCATCTGCATCTTTCAGCCTGCAATGTTACATTTGCTGTTGCCAGAGATTCAGACAGGACTGCCTGAAACATTCAGCCTTATAAGTAAAGATACAGAAAGAGACCTCTTGGTTGAGGGAGAAATAGCTAGGTAATGAGGTGGTAAAACAGTGGAAATCCATATGACATTTAAGAAGTGTGAAAATATACTTATACATAGAAATGCAGTCATCTGAAATAAAGGGACCAAGAACTCTAGAGGGTTCCCTGGAGTAACATAACACCAGGAACTTGGGGAAAGATGGGACAAGCAAGATAAACTGTTGATTAAAGAAGACATTCGGTGAAGTTCCCAGCTTCTATAAGAATGCTTACCTTTGCTGGAGTACATGCAACTGAGCATGGATGGCATCCCTACATGGTCCGCAGCATTTCATGTTGAGTCATACACAGCTTTTTTCTTCTCTGCTGCAGCTGATGAGAATCATAATACTGGCTACATGAAGCAGAAGTGTGTCATGCATAAAGTGCATCACGCACCCCAAAAACACTGCATAGCTGACTTCTGCACTCTCTGTGTTACAGGAAGGTGTGTAAAAAGGAGACAAGACCTGAAGTGACATGAGAATGAAGCAATTTGTATCATTGCAGATCAAGACTTGGATGTTGCCTCCTGAAAGAAGGTGTAAGCAGGAAGAGAATTACCATTTCGGGCCCTAGTGATTTATGTATCTTCTATAAGTTTTTATAACCTCTTCCACGTGTGTGTGTGTCACCCACAGATTGTGACATCCATCTCTGGTAGCATCCCCTGAACACAGAACTGCCAATGAATGCTGAAGCGTTGCAGGGTATTTACACAGAATCAACCACTGTTACTCCATTTCTGCTACTATACCTCCTGTTCTGTTTGCTAGTGACATTTTTTTCTCTGATCTTTTCCTAAACTGTTTAAATCATAGCTTGGATTTAGAGCTGAATATTAAAGGTGGACATGGATAGGCATAAGCAATTATTGGGAGACTAACTGACACAAGCTAAAACAGGGTCTCGGTTGTACTTCTTGTGCTCTATTCTATAATTTTTGTGCTCTATTCTACCAGGAAGTGCTGTTAAGTCAAAATTATTTTCCCATATCGCAACAAGGAGGAGAATTTTAAAAAATCCTTCTTGATGAGGCACCTTCTAAAAAATCACCTCTTACTAATCAAAAACTTTTAAAAACCAATACAAAATAACCTTTCCACCTAAAAACAAATCTCAGAAGTAGTAACACTTCAGGTTAATTTTGCAGTCTACCTTCAGTTGATTAGAGTCCATTATAATCAGGATGAACTGAGAGTTAAATGACACCCTGAAAGTTTCTGTCCTGTTAGAAAAATTCTTCTTAACATGTATAAATATTTAAGGATAAGACACATTATATTATTTAGCACAGCAAGGCCCCAATCTTCACTCTATACTTACAGTCAACCCTAAATATTAAAATAAAAAATTGAAACAAAGACATTTAACAGAAATATTTTATGTGATACACCTGAAAATCACTGAAGTACCTGGGGCCACAGAAACGGCACAGGGAAATCCATTCTGGGCCATAACTAAACATGAGGGCTCCCTACCACTCTCAAAATATGTTTTATTCCAGAATAAGTAATTGAGCATATTCTTATTGTAAAATATTTGAAATGAACAAGTCTAATAAAAAAACTAGAAAAGTGCTGGGCATAGCTAGCCTGTGATTAGACACTGAACAGACTGTTTCTGACTGGCATGTCTTGGAAAGCTATCAGACTTGCCACCTGGCTGTGGCTTTTTTGTTTGTTTGTTTATTAATTAATGTTACATTGTTCTTTTAATGGACATATTTTAGAAATGTATAATAAGATCTCATTAAGATGTTTGGCACTGTTCATAAAATCACTACTACACTGTCTCAACAAAATGAAGGGCTCCGTTAACCTGCGGCTGCCACGCCGCCTGTCTGGACTGCCTATGCACAGGAACGGGTTAGGCAGGCGGAATCAGATGCTGAGGTTCACCTCCCCTAGCTGTACTCAGTGATGGAAATAGGACACTTGGATTGGTGCCTCGCCAGCAAGCTAAAAACATCAGCAATCATTGCTTAAAAAACCTCAAACTCAGCTTGAAGATCCTTCAGATCCTATCTACAATTATAATTAGGCATATGCATAACATTTTTCAAGGTCTGTGTTTAAATTTCAGAAATGGAGATGAGTGTCAAAAATTTGGTTTAAATCATGTAAATGTTTAGAAATAAGTAACTGAATATATTCAAAATATTACATGTAACTCCCCAAGCCCACACATACACACAAGCTTTTGCAAAAACTAATTGTCACATGCATGAAATATTTTCTAATATCTTGAACTATAGACTGAAGAATAAAAAAGCAGACTGACGGGTGCGCTCGACCCCTGACCAGACTGGCGGTGGTTTGGTGCAGGCTCTGGACGGGGTAAAGGCGTGAGCCGTAGCCAGGTGCGAACTCCCTTAGTTTCAATCTGTTCTCTGAAATCCCACAAAGGAGAAGAGTGACCCAGTCAGCATCAATGCATATGAGCTTGGAACACCTATCATGCGATTAACACATGAATAGCAGGTGGCTTTTCCAAGACTCATTTCTTAAGGAACAAAGAAAGTTGTGGGTACAAGGAGACTCATGCATATATTTTCCATTGCATGTAATTTGACTACGAGCCAACCACTTTATCCCATAAGTATGACAGCCGAGGTGAGCCGCCTTTGAGCTCTCCCTGCTGGGCAGCGTGGCTGCATGGCAGTGGTCTCCCCTTGAGCTGGGATGCCTCTCAAGGTTGCTCCTTGAGGCAGAGAGACCTTTTACCAATGACAGATCTTTGGTAAGTGACCAATATCATGCATAACCTTGTAGTATGGTAACTTTGATTTTGTTTTGGTAACTTTGATTGCATGTTGAATTGATGCTAATGAACATTGCATGTACAATCCCTTAGGCATAAACCATTGACCAAGTCTGAGACTAGGTTTGGAGCTAGCTGCACCTAGACTCCTCTCTGAGGAGGAGTTTAGAAAGCAAGGGGGTCCACTCTGAACCTCGTGACTCAACGGGAGGGTCCTCCTTATCCTTTTGTGTCTCTGGTCTCTCTGGAAATCATTCTAACTCGACTGTAACTCAATTTTCCTTTGTATGTTCCTTCCATGCAGTAATTAATCTTGCCATTGAACTTTAAGTTGCACTTTTACAACAGCATATTAAAACCACTTTTGCCAATACCTTTGACAGTGATTCTTTAAACGATCTAAATCACTCGTTTTTGTGACACAGAGCAAGTGTTATATGCAAAGAGTCATATCTATCAAGAATTTTTGGAAAATAAATTATAGAGTTGGCCACACATGATGGCCATTATTCCTGATGACTATTTCCTTAGGCATTTTACAAACAAACAAACAAACAAACAAAACCCAAACATATATAAATTTTTTATTGTTTGTTTCATGGAAAACAAAACTCACTTTTTGGATTAAAGCCATCGGCAAGTATGCAGCCATGTGGAAATGTATTTATTCAATATATTTTGATTTAAGTGCTTGCCTACTATCTTCCTGAGTCTCTAGGCAAATTGATACCTGTGCTGTTCATACTAACCAAATATCTAGCCTGAGATTCAGTCCACAAACACATGGTAAACAGATCCACCACGGAAAATTACAAAAATGAATTAAAAAAAGACCCATTACTAGGGTAGACGATAACTCTGCTAGGTGAACCTCCTCCTGCATTCTTTTTCTACTTTACACTATGTTTTGAGCATTCCTACATACTTGGGACCACGCAGTTTTTGTTTTAGTATATGTTTTACATAACATTCAGGAAAAATAAATCTCTGAATTTCTCTCTTTGATCATGAAGCTGACAATGTGCTTCTATCAAATAGTGCTATGTCAAGTGCAAGTGCGGCAGTGACCTGACCTGAGCTGGCTTTGGTGCCCAGTAACTCCACGCAGCACACCACCTCTCCTGGCCTGAGTGACCACCATCACAGACGGAGCCCAAAGTCACGGACTAAATGAACTCAATGGATATTTCATGGACATTTCTGGACATTTTACAGACATTCCACAAGGGTGATCCATAGACTAAGGGAATGATATCTGTGTGTTATATCAAAGGATGGAAAGCGGGGCGGGTGGTTAACGAGGTTGTACTGGAAAATATGGGACTTGAGCATGACGTAGGTGGTATAGAATAAGGGGTGGATATTGTCCTGGTTTCGGCAGGGATAGAGTTAATTTCCTTCCTAGTAGCTGGTGCAGTGCTGTGTTTTGGATTTAGGGTGAGAACAATGTTGATAACACACCAATGTTTTAGTTGTTGCTAAGCAGTGCTTACACTAGCCAAGGACTTTTCAGCTTCCCATGCTCTGCCGACTGGGAGGGCTGCAGGTGCACAAGAAGCTGGGAGGGGGCACAGCCAGGACAGCTGACTGCAACTGGCCAATGGGATATTCCATACCATGTGACGTCATGCTCAGTATATAAAGCTGGGGGAAGAAGAAAGAAGGGGGGGATGTTTGGAGTCATGGTGTTTGTCTTCCCAAGTAACCGTTACGCGTGATGGAGCCCTGCTTTCCTGGAGATGGCTGAACACCTGCCTGCCCATGGGAAGTAGTGAATGAATTCTTTGTTTTGCTTTGCTTGCGTGTGCAGCTTTTACTTTCCCTATTAAACTGTTTTTATCTCAATCCACGAGTTTTCTCACTTTTACCCTTCCAATTCTCTCCCCCATCCCACCAAGGGGGGAGTGAGCGAGCGGCTGTGTGGGGCTTAGTTGCCGGCTGAGGTTAAACCACAACACATACATACAATATTGCTTCAACGTGTTGACTAAACCCTTTCCTCCTAACTTGTAAGTCTGTTTACCTTAACTCATACTACAGCTTTAGTCAAAGAATCGAGCCAGCCAGCCAGCTCCTATGAATAACTTTTAAAAAGTTTTGTCCCAAACTGCAATTTGTTAACACATACAGAGCTAAAGTTTGGTAATGCCAGATTTTAAACCTGAATACATACTAAGTGGCCACAAAAAATCTGCATAGCCAATGCATCGTGACCTCAAGATTTTGAAAAAACTTTAAATCCTTCAACTTCAAGTTCACAGACATGACTATACTGCCCAATTTCCTTATGTAAAATTTCCACAAAGTACAGCAGACCATTTTTCTTTGTGTGCTACTGGATGATAATGAAATACAATGGACGAGATCTTGATAAGACATTTCCAGCTGCCTCTGCTTCCTACTGAAATCCAATATGAAATGACAGCAGCTAAAACGCCAACTGGTATTGCCACTTTTCTATATTGGTACTTAAATAATCACAAGTTGAGCTGCAAAACATTCCATTGGCACCAAACGGGATGTGTTATTGTCTTGCCATGAATACGAATACTGCATCTTAAAAGTAATAGCTTTGCCTGGACCTGTTTCAAGTCCTGAGGATGGTTTTAAACTTACATTTCTACAAAATTAATGTGATGAGAGGTCTGTGGGAACTGTAGTTTCAGCAGTACCTAATTAACACTCTCGTACATGCACAAGTGGAAACTGTATTCCAAAACACATCTCCTTTTGTCTTTGAGTTAAAATATTTGTCTTGACATAGGGATTACTGCTCACCACCAATTAAGATTTTTGGGAGCATTCATAATTATTTGTTTTCTTGAAGTGGTATTATATTATTTTCAGGTAGCCTTTGATGGTGAATTTTTGAAACCTTGTACTCGTAAGATGAACCCTCACATATTGAGAGTTGTGGCGGTGTGCTCCCCCTGCCCTGCGTAAGCAATGACCACCAGTGGGGGTCGTTGTGGCTGCATCCAGGTTATGCTGGACTTCGGGAATGGATGGCAACACAGTAGTCAAGGGCTGCCTGGAGCAGCGAGTCAAACGACTTGCTGATATGCAAATGACTATAAGTCAATCATCTTACTCTATAAATAGTGGACAGCCCAGGGCCCGTTGAGCTCTCCTGCACGGCAGTGGGCTGCACACCAGGATCTCCCCTTGAGTAGGGACACTTCTCAAGGTTACTCCTCGAGGTTGAGAGGTTCCTTGCCGCGACAGATCCTGGGTAAGTGACTAATAGCATGCTAAACTTTGAAATCTTAGCTAAGTGATATAAAGGATTGATTGCGCATATATAATCCTTTAGACATAAACCATTGACCAAGTCTGGGACTAGGACTGGATCCAGCCGCACTTACGACTCCTCTCTGAGAAGGAGTTTAGAAAGCAAGGGTGTCCTTTCTGAACCTCATGACTCAACGGGAGGGTCACCCTGACAGTTTTGTCTGACCCTGTCCTCTATGCAGTAAATAATCAAGTGTACCTTGCCATCAAATCTTGTTAAACCACTGTCACATTTACAATTGAACTTTGTTAATTCACACTTTAACTCACTGTTTTCTATCAATAAAGTATTGTTGCTTCTCTCTTACGAGTGAAGTGCAGTCTCACTCCATCTGCAACAAGAGTGCAAAAGAAATGAGGTCTTCAGATTCGTTCTTGGCTAGCAGAAGGTACTTCAAGCCACCAGTTTAATTCAGGTAAGTGTTTGGGGTTATCATACAGATGAACAAAAAACCTCCTTTATTTGTTAATCCTTAATATATTTCCTCAATGGAACTGGGATGGTGGGAATGGTCCAGGGGAGTTAAGGAAGCTTTCAATTCCTGCTAAGGAAACTTTTTTCCAAGTAGAGGGACAACTGATTATCTGGTTCATTATCACAGTAGTTGTCTTTGTTCCTTAACATTATCTCTCTTCTGTACCTTCTCTGTTTCGTTTTTCCTTTCCATTCAGTTTAGGATTGTTTACATTCTTCTCAATGTGTCAGTTTTCCCCTCTGTATTCCAATATATATATATATATACACAATTTTTTTCTAGCTCTTATCCATTAGTTCCATTTTTCTTCATATTACATTTATGCTTAAATATCGGAAGCCATTATCCATCATTATTCAGAGAATGAGTAGCAGCAACTTAATTTGCCTATATACTGGCATGTAAGATCTGATCTCCCCATTATGTTTCTCTTTGATTTTTCTCCAAGGCTTTGAGAAGAAAAAGAAAATTGATGTGCTATTTAAATTTCTAGATTTCTTATTAGCTTTATTCACATTAGCTGAATTCACACTTTAAAGTTCACACATCATCTATATGATTTATAGGAATATTGTTTTCTTACTAGCTACTATGAGCAATATTTTGCAAGTGGTTGTAAATCTATTGTCATAATTAATTCTAGGATGAAGGACAAAACCCCAAACCTGACATTTCTTTCAAATCAAAGAAGGCCAAAATGGTTTGATTGGATGTTTTCAAGGGGGAAGGAAAAGAAAATGCCTTTGGGTTCTTTTACAGTTAGAGAAAATGTCACACACATAACAAATCTTCAGTGTTATTTTATTTATTACTGATTTTAAACACCCAAATGTCTTCTGAGTAATCCATAGGCATAAAGGATTTACTGCTTTACTTACAGAATTTGGACACTGAAAAGACATTTAATATGAAGAAAAAAGGATGGGGTTTTTTTTCAGATATGCAGTCTAGGCTTTATTTTAAGCATTACCACAGACTTCCCACATGAGCAGGAAAAAGTGACTTCAGTAATAGTTATGCAGATGGATGTGGGCTCCTCTTTCTGCATTTGAAGGTGTTTAAATACAGCCCAGGTTCAGACCATTAGGATGGCACTGAACTTACGTGAATACACCCTTCCTTAGAGACCATCTTCATGTAAATCAGAATTGGAGAATTTACCCATATGGTGCATACAGCCTACAACTTCATTTAAAACAGTGCAACTGGTAAGTAGGCAATATAATTTTCAACTATTAAGGAAGTAAAGTCCAACAATGCATTTGAGTTAATGCATGAAAATACATTTTTCCCTTATTAAAGGTATTTGAAACTCTAAAGGTTATTCAAAATATCCAATCTCAGAGTCTAACATTAGCTGATTAAGCTAATTGGCTTGTTTCCCTTTATAGACAACAGAGGGGATGATTTATAGCAGGAGCCATAGATTTCCAACCCAAATGTTACATAAACATCATGAATGCTACCTACTGTATCTTTCATACTCGTTGCCTTATACTGATCTTGAAAGTCTACTCAGAGATCATCACCTTCTTTTTTCCCCAAAAGAGGCCTGTGAATAGGACTGGATGGAAATTGCATTTTTATCATGGGTAAGAGCATACCCATACTGTAGTAATTTCAGAGTCAATGAACCCATGTGTCCAACACCAAGGATGAGATGGCACTGCCTCACCTGAAGCCCAGGACTGCAGTCTCTCAGCTATCCCAGGACCCAACACATCAGACATGGTCTCCCACATGAAAAGATACCACCTGGGTGTGGTGGGTTGACCCTGGCTGGATGCCAGGTACTCACTAAAGCCACTCTATCACTCCTCTCCTCAGCTGGACAGGGGAGAGAAAATGTAATGAAAGGCTCACGGGTCAAGATAAGAACAGGGAGAGATCACTCATCAGTTACCATCACGGGCAAAACAGACTCAACTCGGAGAAATTGACTCAATTTATTGCCAATCAAATCAGAGTAGGGTATGAGAAATAAAAAACAAATCTTAAAACACCTTCTCCCCACCCCTCCCTTCTTCCCAGGCTTAACTTTACTCCTGATTTTCTCTACCTCCTTTCCCGAGCAGTGCAGGGGGACGGGGAATGGGGGTTGCTGTCAGTTCATCACACGTTGTCTCTGCTGCTCCTTCCTTCTCAGGGGGAGGACTCCTCACACTCTTCCCCTGCTCCAGTGTGGGGTCCTTTCCACGGGGTGCAGTCCTTCACGTCCAGCATGGGTCCCTTGCGGGGTCAAAAGTCCTGCCAGCAAACCTGCTCCAGTGTGGGTTCCTCTCTCCACGGGTCCCAGGTCCTGTCAGAAGCCTTCTCCAGTGCAGGCTTCCCACAGGGTCACAGCCTCCTTCGAGCATCCGCGTGCTCCACCGTGGGTCCTCCACGGGCTGCAGGTGGATATCTGCTCCACTATGGACCTCCATGGGCTGCAGGGGGACAGCCTGCCTCACCATGGTCTTCACCACGGGCTGCAGGGGAATCTCTGCTCCAGCACCTGGAGCACCTCCTCCCCCTCCTTCTTCACTGACCTTGGTGTCTGCAGAGTTGCTTCTCTCACATATCCTCACTCTTCTCTCCTGGCTGTAGTTGCACAGCATTTTCTTTCCCCTTCTTAAATATGTTATCCCAGAGGCGCTACCATCCATTGGCTGGCATTGGCTCCATTGGACATAGGGAAAGCTTCTAGCAGCTTCTCACAGAAGCCACCCCTGTAACACCCCCACTACAAAAACGATGCCACACAAACCCAATACTTTGGGAAATCTGAAAAATTCTTGCAGATTCAAGGAATGGGAGACCATGGCACAAAAATGTCTGGTGTAAATAAAATCCAGCAACTTTTCCCTCCCTGTTAACATCTCAATGACCCTGCAAAATAGAGAACCAACCCAAGAGTTTCAGTTCAGAACAAACACACTTCATTTCCCTTACAATGATACATCACACTTGCATAAAGCACTTTAGTATTTTTAACCTAGTGACTCTCCTTCATTGGGTTTTTCAGCCTACTTGAAGCTTCTCTGTGTTGTGAGCTCCTTGGCATGCCAGCAATTCAGCTGCCATAACAAAATGCACAATTTTAAAGAGCTTGTTTTTAAATTAGTGTCATCATGAGATATTCATTCGTAAAGTGCTTATTTATCATCTGACATAGATTTCCATGATAATTCTCAATTACTTTACTTATTATTCTTACAGGACAGTGAAGTCATCAGAGAGATGATGCACAGAAACACAAAATCAAAGGAAAAATGTCAAAAGTGAGAAAAAGTATACAACACACATATGCCTTGAGTATCCAAGAATAGCACTGTTACCAGGATTACAAAATAGAAAAAAATCGCTTTTACAATGGTTAAAGCTTTTACAATTGTTTTTTCCAATAAAACTTGTCCCTTAGGATCCACAGTCCAGGGTCTTTCTGAATGTGGAATTTCTTGTCTCATCAGAACTTGAAAACGTCCCCGCTTTCCAACGAGAAGATTAGTTGAATATTCCCATAACAGGTTCCAGTACACCTAAACTTTTGACATTTTAGTTTAGTTTTTGAAGTTTAGTTTAATTTTTTTCTGATTTGATTTCAAATGATTACTGATATTTTGTAAAAAGAAAATACAGTGCCAATATTGGAAAGATATTTCAAATACAAGTTTCTTCCTGAAAACGTAAGCGTGGTACTCTGCAACTTTTCAAATGTCTTTCAACATATTGAGAGCAGATCAGAAATAAGAAAAAAACCAGACAAATTCTTACAATCCCTTTTTAATTTTAGCATAGCGGATTTTTTCTATACTCTTGTTTTCATTCTAGAAAGTCCTAATTGTTACTGAAAGTGACCCTCGAAGCTCTTTTAATGCAAATCACATAGGACAGTTAAAGGAGCCTGTGCAAGTTGTTTTTGCTATTGAAGTACTTAACACACTTTGACTGCTTTTTTAATACATTTTAGCAGATCAAGTACAAGGAGATCCAGATCTTTTTTTTTGGAGTATGATTCAGAAATACTGCCTCACTTCCTGACTCTATCTTATTAAATTCCGTGTGACCTTCTTTAATGATTTTAATGGGTGAAATGAAAGATTCTTCTACAGAGAAATCAGAATTTCCTTTGAATGCTTTACATTACTATTCAGATATATTAATATGAATTTACATCAATATTCATATACCTGGGGGTCTGGTTAATAGAAGCGTGCATAACAAATGTGAGTTCATTGATTGTAATGACCTTCTATGAACTTCTTGAAGTAGGGCATGAATCTCATAGGTTTACAAAACAGGCTGAAAACAGTGAATCACTGTACAATCCTTACAACATGTGGGTGCTGTGAGGAAAGGTATGGAGTCAATATCTGCAGGCAAGAATTTAATAACTCAGTTACACTTATGAATCTACTTTGTTGTAGTATATATCAGTTCCATTCTGTCTTCCCATTCCAGATTACTTTTCTTCCAGATCCCAAAATTCACTGAATTTCACTGAAGAAACTGAATACTAGTTTTTTTAATTATGGAAGAAGACATTATGGAAATCACCAGCTGTATGAAATTTTTGAAAACAGTGTTTCAGGTTAAATTTTCACTCTGTAAAGATAGGGAATGATTTCGTTTTGCACATCCTTGTACAGTGGATTTTTAATAATCTCTGGGTTAGTGTTTCTGAACATAAAGCTGGATGGAGGCAAAACAGTAAAAAATCACAGTCCAGCTGTTAACAAAAGCCCAGTAACAAACAGTGTGAATAAAGTTAATTTGTTCAAAATAGTAACTTAAATAAAGTTCAGCACTGACAGAGCTATCTAACCTCAACACATTTTTTAGAACATTGAAATTGAACTGCGAATTAATGGGTGACAAATTCCTCTTACACAGTCAGTAATAATCTCCTACAGGACTCTAATGCATAGCAATTGGTTAGTCTCTCTAACTTAACAGTTGAAGAGCATGTCATATAAGAAAGGCAAGCTGAATGGATGGTGTAAAATCTGTGACTATCTCATAAACAAGATTTTTTCAATTCAGAAGACAAGTTTTAGGTAAAGAGAAAGGCAAATACAGCAAAATTAGGTTTACATTTGTTTGCAAAGCGTTTAGTTCAAGGTAAAGATCATTCAAGGCTCCAGAGAAGTTTCCTTAATCAGCATTAACCCAAGCACAGAACTTGTTTCAAATGCTGAAGAAAAGCCTTTATTAAGATACTGGTTTCCATTCAATTGATTTTTTCAATAATCATATCCACTAGGATACAAAACTTAATTTAAAAAACCATTTACTATAGCTTAATTAAATACCAAAGACTGTTGGAACATTTTTTCTAAGATCTAATAACAAGATAGCCAATTAAGATGTTAATTCTGATATAAAAGACAAATTGTGCCCTGTGATTGGCACAGCATCTCTTGAGTTTTGAAATTGTTTATGTGAGG
Organism: Pygoscelis adeliae; assembly: GCF_000699105.1. Classification (NCBI taxonomy): domain Eukaryota; kingdom Metazoa; phylum Chordata; class Aves; order Sphenisciformes; family Spheniscidae; genus Pygoscelis; species Pygoscelis adeliae. The sequence goes on from NW_008824231.1 coordinate 129,781, forward strand.
AGTGGCTGAGAACAATCTCTGATTTAAATGACTGATTTACCTGTTTTCTCCCGAATGCTCAAACTTTCCATGTCTTTTTAAGCATGTGAGAGAGGGGTCACCTGTAAAAGGCTCAGACAGGGAGTAAACGGACTAAAATACTTTAATACCTGAAACCAATAGATGGGAAACTACTTAATTAGGAGCAGTGAATATAATCTATCATTAATATTACTTTAGAACTTAAGATTCATAAACACAATCTAGGAGTCTGGGGTGTTAAGACTTCTGCAGGCAGAGATCACATAAAATCCTCAGACATAAAATAAGACACGAGAAAAAAAACAATGTAAAAATACATGAAGATAGGGGAATACAAACAAATAATATCATGAGGTAATATGAAAGTTGATGCTCTCAGTATGCTAACTACTGCCAGGCTTTTAGAAGGAACATAGAGGAGAATATCCAAACAGAGATTTAAAGGAGCATGAGACATTTTGTGGATCTTGATAGGAAGCACGTCCCAGCTGTAATAGGCTGCCAAGGCAAAAAGTGCTTTCCAGAAATCATATCTCTCCCTGAAATACTCATGGACAGAAGCTTAATTCATAACCATTACTTATTACTGTTCCTCATGGTTTGGAACAAGTAAGCTTAGCATTTCATCTGAAATGAATTTTTCTCTGGGGTGAAAAAAAATCAACAATAACAAAAAACCCACCACCCAAAACAGTCAAAGAAAAGAAATTTTATTGGTATTGCTTACAGCTGCTATGTCTCATTTGAGAACCCCTTTAAATGCCATCAATAGTTATGAGAACTACATCCCCAATGTGATACGATCATAATGAAATGAATCGAATCACAAGAAAGGAAAGTAATGCCCACCAAAAGAAAAAGAGTATAAAGGCAAAATTTTCTAGCTGCAAAGTTTTGTAACTGTGGTACACAAAATAATCTTATTTGTAGAACTCCAGAAAGTTTTCTTACTCCTGGAAATTTTTTTCTCAGTACTTTGAAAGAACATGGATTAATAGAGCTGAGGACTTCTACAAAAGTTCTTTTCTATCAAAATAGAACCTTGCATTTTTTTCTAAAATGAATATTTTAATGAAAAATTGTTGGTTATAAAATTTCAATAAAAATTATATTTCAATTTCATTAATGAATACTGATCAGTAAATTTCTTTTAAAAAAAATTTTTTTGTTTTGAACACTCCAAATGCTTTCCTGGTTCTTGACCACTGACACAGATTATACAAACAAAGCAGCCATGTACAAATGCAGCAGCTCAAAAAATACCCTTGCAGACAATCTTAAAAGTCATTTGCCTTCTTCTGATATTAAATACTCACTTGTTATAAGCATATAAAGTTTTAGAAACAATAACTCTGCATGAGACTGTGGATTCTGCCTTAAGAACCCTGCAGAAGAGGATCACTGTTAAAGCTACTACATACAGGGAACAGAGAGCAATCTTAGAAACTATTTTGTAGTTTTATGCATCCAGATTCACCTTGGCCTGTCTCTGAGAACTCCCAGCCACTTAAACCACTAGAAATGTTAGGATGCGACATCCCCAGACACAATCAGTGGGGCTGAAATCAAGGCCAGAAATCAAATTTCTTCCTTGAAATTTCTCCTCTGAGATGCACAAATTGCAACTGATTCAAACTTTTGAAGTTTGTACCCTCCAGGACAGGCCTGGCTGGGAATTCCCAAAGCTGGAAGGATTTTCAGGTGCTTAATTCCTCAGAGTCAATTGGGAAACATTCAGTCTCTGTTTAGTAGGCTCAGCTGTTCCTTGGCACGTTTAATTGACAGCTCCTTTTCAAGGCAGAAGGAGCAGAAGATGCCAGAACCTGTTGCTGAACACAGAGAGAAGGTGCAGGAGTATGCAGGCATGTGAATTTACTATACCGTTTCTGGAAAAAGGGATTCAAGATGAAGAATTCTCTTTCTTGAACATGAGTAAGTTCCTACCCTTGAGTAGACTCCCCCCATAGACCTCTCCTACTTTTAAAGAATGGGTGTCCATTAAACATGTACCCGAGGAAGCACTTCACATCTGCCCACCCACCTGAAGAACAGTGGCACCTTTGTTTTCCCAAGAAACCAATATGCTATCTGAGAGAGTGATATGTTGGTCAAGCTTTATCTTCCCTGATTCTCAGCGCATAACAGATGTTTGCATGTATTCACCCCAAATCCCTTTTACTAGGGACAGCAGAGGGCAATTTACCTTACCTAAGATCTGAATCACCCTGTGTACGTGCCTGTACCTCACCACTAATTAAGTGAGCTCAATACTAGTTTAGCACTGGCCCTAGGTGAGATCAGTCTTGCTCTCTCCATCAGTGCTATGAAATGTCCAGATACAAATCCATTTGAATTAAGAATGAAATTATGATATAAAACCATTACTGCTTTATTTTTCATCTTGAGGGTGCTCACAAGGCAGGTGCGGGACAACCAGGGGATCAGGCCCAGCCAGCACGGGTTCATGGAAGGTAGGTCCTGCTTGACCAACCTGATCTCCTTCTATGACCAGGTGACCCGCCTAGTGGACGAGGGAAAGGCTGTGGATGTGGTCTACCTGGACTTCAGTAAGGCCTTTGCCACCGTCTCCCACAGCATTCTCCTCGAGAAGCTGGCGGCTCACGGCTTAGACAGGTGTACTCTGTGCTGGGTCAAAAACTGGCTGGACGGCCGGGCCCAGAGAGTTGTGGTGAACGGAGTTCAATCCAGTTGGCGGCCGGTCACGAGCGGTGTTCCCCAGGGCTCAGTATTGGGGCCAGTTCTGTTTAATATCTTTATCAATGATCTGGATGAGGGTATCGAGTGCACCCTCAGTAAGTTTGCGGACGACACCAAGTTGGGCGGCAGTGTTGATCTGCTCAAGGGTAGGAAGGCTCTGCAGAGGAACCTGGACAGGCTGGATCGATGGGCCCAGGCCAACTGTATGAGAGTCAACAAGGCCAAGTGCCGGGTCCTGCACTTCGGCCACAACAACCCCATGCAGCGCTACAGGCTTGGGGAAGAGGGGCTGGAAAGCTGCCTGGCGGAAAAGGACCTGGGGGCGTGGGTCGACGGCCGGCTGAACATGAGCCGGCAGTGTGCCCAGGCAGCCAAGAAGGCCAATGACATCCTGGCCTGTATCAGAAATAGTGTGGCCAGCAGGAGCAGGGAAGTGATCGTGCCCCTGTACTCGGCACTGGTGAGGCCGCACCTCGAATACTGTGTTCAGTTTTGGGCCCCTCACTACAAGAAGGATGCTGAGATGTTGGAACGTGTCCAGAGGAGGGCAACGAGGCTGGTGAGGGGTCTGGAGGACAAGCCTTATGAGGAGCGGCTGAGGGAACTGGGGTTGTTTAGCCTGGAGAAAAGGAGGCTGAGGGGAGACCTCATCGCTCTCTACAACTACCTGAAAGGAGGCTGTAGCGAGGTGGGTGTTGGTCTCTTCTCCCAAGTAACTAGCGATAGGACGAGAGGAAATGGCCTCAAGTTGCGCCAGGGGAGGGTTAGATTGGACATGAGGAAAAATTTCTTTCCTGAAAGAGTAGTTAAACATTGGAAGAGGCTGCCCAGGGAAGTGGTTGAGTCACCATCCCTGGAAGTATTCAAAAGACGGGTAGATGAGGCACTTAAGGACATGGTTTAGTGGGCATGGTGGTGTTGGGTTGACGGTTGAACTCGATGATCTTGAAGGTCTCTTCCAACCTTAATGATTCTATGATTCTATGATTTTGAAGAGAAATAGGTCCTTTTCTCTGATAGGTATGACCACAATTATTTATACAAACATCTAGAAACTCCTGCATGGAAGTGAATGTCCCTCTCAGAGAATCAAAGAGCTTTCTCTGGGATACATCCTGAGCTCAAGAGGAGCATCACTCTTTGAGAAATGCAGCAGTCAAGTACAGCCTGCTATAAGAAAGCCTCAGAAAAAGGCAACTGTTTCCCTGCCTGGGTTCTATATCCTAACCCTGGGCAGATTCCTGGGCACTTCAGAGGAGACCTCAGAAGAACGGTGTGTGGTTTACACTGGTCGGTTGGAAACACCTTGACTGCATTCCTGTGGGTATGACTTTCTGCACCTCCCAACTGAATTATTGTAGCTGAACGAAATGCAGGCTCTGCATACCTGCTGCCGTTTGTTATTGCTGTTGCTCCCAGGGTGCTTCTTTGGCCCTATTGTTTTCAATTGGGAGAGAGGAGTTAATGCTTTGTGGAGTATGAATCATTTGGTCTTCTGGCTACAAGAGCACAACCAGAATGAAATAGCAAACTGTCACAGAGCTTCTGGCTGCCAGTAGCTGAAATTGGCATATTAAGTTCAATGTAGTGTAAAATAACAGGGGGGAGATGATTAGAAAACACTAATTACCTTTACCCAAGCCCTTGTACTGGGAGAACCCCCATGACAAGGACTTATGGAGCAGCAAGAAATAATTAGATTCCTGACAGAGCAATTGCTACATAAGTAATTAAGCTATCTATTTTCTTATTATTGCTACATAATATCAGTTATATATCTTATAGTAAAAAGAAAAAATATACATAAACCTTCTTAAAAGTTTCAGCTAAGAGATGACAGCTTCAGAAGCAGTTGTCTTTGATTATTTTTTTTTTTCCAAAGAAGAAAAACAACTGTGTATTCATTGCTCTCTTTCTATGTAAGGACATTTCAAGTAATCAGCTCTTGACAAAACCAGATGAACAACCTGCAGTTAGTGTTTTGGTTTCTGGACATTCACTTCTATGCAGGAGTTTCTAGATGTTTGTATAAATATCTGTGGTCAGAGCAAGTAGCTAAATAACACATTTTAGTATGTTACTTCTGCTTAACCCCTCAAAAATCTCTATTAGGTGTACAGCTAACATTAAGCCCTGCATTTTGTGACAGTCATCCTCCTCGAGATATTGCTGAGCTGACAATACATTACAGTATAATTTTCATTATGTCAGAAATGCTCAAGTAAAATCAGGTTTTTGGGTGGTTAGCATGCACTTTTTGTTACTCAGACAACCTCCAGGTGACGCACATTTGGCTATGAAACGTGAACTGATTTATCCAAAGCCTGAAACCTTTGAACACATGTAGAGTTTGGAAAATGATTCAAACAGAAACATGTTTAACTTACTTTATTTTAACTGTTAGGATACAAGGAATAATTTTCCTTTTGGTATGCATTGGTAGAACTATATTAAAAATCAGCTTAGCCAATCATGGTTAAAAAGAGTCATAATATACAATAATAATATATAACTATACATTTTCCCAGGATAGAGATGACTTACTCATTATGATTCAGCCTGTCTCCACTTCCTTCATTGTTACTAATCAACATATAATTGGTTGAAGGATATGGCCCCTTAGTAAATATAGATTTTATTTTATTAACTTTGCCTTCCTAGTTAAAATACTGTTCATTTAATCCATTTTGTTATTACAGTGTTTCATAGGGAGAGATCAAGAAAATTCAGCTTGGGCCTTATTCCTTGAAATAGTACACGGCTTTTTTATCTGCTCTTCCTGAAAGCAGTATCTTCTTGCCAAGATTTATAATGTCTTTTCAAGGCAGTAGTGAACTGAATTCCACCAGAATGAGGTTTAGAGAGTTTTGGTATTTCATCCACGTTATCAGTTGCCTTCAGCCTTAACTACTGGAGACACAATGGCTTCACTAGAAACTACCAATTCAGCCATAGTCAAGGGGAAATGTGCTGCTGTGTGTGCTACTTTGTCATTTTAACAGAGTGATAGAAAAATGAATTACACCACAAGTTTATAAATCAGAAGTTTTCATTTACTCTGAGTAAAATTCTTCCATAATCACTCAGCAGTGTTAGAGACATGGGTTCCTTGGTATAAATCTCTGCTGCATGGGTAATGTTTTTATGTTCAGATCTTCAGGGTGTTTTAAGTAGTCCTAAATCATCTCAAATGTGGAGTTAGAGAAAGCATCTCTCTGACTTTCTGATTCCCACTTCCCTTCCCTAATCGAAAAATGGAGCACATGTAACAATAGCTGTGAAGCTGGGACAACTGAATGAATCCTAGTGATCCAGTACTTCCTTCCCTTTATCTGCCACACACTTTTCTCCTGTTTATCTACATAAACGACCTCTGGGGGATGCAGAAAGTAAGATCTGAACAGAATTGAGATAAGAGACTCTTCCTGGACCACATGATCTGGAACTGACGCTCTTCATCGGGAGGTGGTAACATTGAGCTACAACCCCCTAGGTCTTCCCCTTTCATAAATATCTTCTCTGTATCCAGACATGTGTGTGTGGTTTGTGTGCAGTGAGTCACTATTCCTAGGTGCAGACTCTGGGATGATGCAGTTAAATCAAAAAAAAAAGAGAAAAAAAGAAGTGATGGAAAATAACATACTCGCATACTACAGAGAAAGATAATAGAAAGGAAACAGATCTTGACCACTAATCAGTACCTTCCAGCAAACGTCTATTTGTCACAATGTTAATTTTAAAGGAGCAGAAATAGGTTTGGGGTTTTTTTGGACAAATATATGTCAAGCATTTAATGGAGATCATTTTAGGCTCAATTAACGTCATTAACCAAAAGTCTATAGCTGTTCTGAAGATAATAAGATCTCAAGGACAATACTAGCTTTCACTCTGATCAGACTATCTTTAAATCTTTCTAGGAATATATACTGGATCACATTTTCAGTCTTAGTTTTAAGACTAAAACTAAGCTTCTACACAGAATGGTGGAATAACAATGCTGGAATTTAAGATCTTAATTTCTTTTCACCTCTTGAATTCTTGTTTTTGAGAAGAAAGCATCTCATCTTTTCTCAAGCTTAAATAGAAAATTTTTTCATTGTTCCAAGAGTATTTTTAGTTTCTTTTCTTAGACTTGGAAGAGTCTCTTTCATCCTCAAAATAGGGTCACCTCAGAAAATTCTCTGTGGGCGTTGCCTATCACTCTCAGAAGACGTATTTGAAGAGAACAATCTTAAGTGAGCCACCCATAGACTTCTCCCATTCTGAGTTTTATTAAGCTGTTGGATAGAGTAGAGCTTTAAAGTCAAAAGTAAAATCAGAAGCGTATATTTCCTGTGGGAGAACAGAGATGCACCCACAAATGGACACAATTTCCCAGCAATGCCACTGACTTGATTTCATGCAGAACTGCAAGTATGGGTCTGTTGGCAATATGGAACTGTCTTTGAGATTGTCTTATTGTCTATTTTTCAACTGTGTAGGTCATCTCATGGATTTGTCCTTTTGCAATGAAAATAAATCTTACATAATGCTTCAGGATTCTTTGCCACCTCTTTTTGTGTGTTTTTCCCCGTGTCTCATTTCCACTGGAAGAATAGAAATCTTATGTTATTCCAAAGCGTAAAACATGTTTTTCTTTCATACTGAAAGTTGTCAAAGCAGATTGAGGGTAAGCATAAGTCTTCAAATATATAAATAGTAGTCTTAGAAAGGCAGGGAAGTAACTGCCTCCTTTGTTCACATGAATAGGACAAGAAGTAATAGGCTTAAAAAAACAGTTTAAAAAGCTAGGTTAGACATTAGGAAGAGTATGAGGACTAGTTAAGCGTAGGAAACAGTTGCCTGAGGAGGCTGTGAAATTTTTATCTTTGAAAGATTGTAAGCATCCAAAGGTGGCTCAAGCATGAATTAGGTAGAGATGATCCTGCAGTGCAGAACCGAAAGACTTGAATGGCATCCTGAGTTCCCAGCCAGTGCCATTTTTTACAGTGCTAAGGCACAACTCTACTCAAGTATATTGACTGACAAAGCTACCCTCCCTTCATTGTTAATGCCAGTCTTAGATAAGAAAGATCCCATCCTTCAGGAAGTAAATGATTTAATTGGTCACACTCATGATTTGTCATGTTACGAGAAAGACATATTCATTACCTATGTCAACTAATTATTTGTTTCCTATTGAGCAAGACTGCCTATTGAGCTCACTGAAGTTGTGTTGCTTTGTGGTAGTACTTGAATAATAAAAGAGCTTGGAGCCTCATAGTCCAAAGGGCAACACAGGTACATAGTAAAATACAGTGTCTAGTCTGAGTTTCTCACTGTCTAAAGTAGTCATGAAAGAGAGTTACAGAGAAAAAGTGAAGACATATAAATGTAATGACACATGCAAAAATCACTAATAAATATAGTGCAGGTACTAGTATTTAAGCTCATATCTCCTAGGACTAAGTTCTGCATTCACGATCTACCCCTGTCTGTCCTTCTTCCTTTTTACTCATAGCAGTGCACTGCACAAGAGCTTCCCTTACAAAGACACCAACTTTGATTTAGGAGGTTCCTGAATTGCAGATCAGTTGTAGATATAAGAATGCTCCAGGAGAACTTTGCTCCATCCTGTCCTGGTGTCACTTTTTGCCAGTCATTTGCTGTTGGCCAATTCCAGAAACAACACATTGATTTGGTGGACCTTTGATCTGACCTGATACAGCCATGTTTATTTTCTAATGTTATGCTTTCAGATGTGTAGGACCTGAATTTCCTCTCAGAGACATATGCATCTCTTATTGACATAAATAGAAGTTGTTTTCACTTGCCAATATGCACACTAGGAAATTCTCTGATGTTTGCTTGACACCATGTCACACCCACACACACTCCAGGGAAGATACAGCATTCCGGCAAAAGCAAAATGAAGATATTTTTCCAAATACGCTTAGAGCTTACTCCCATCCCACACTACCTCCATCCATATTAGTGACTCTGAAATTGGACTGCAAGATGCAATATTTATTAGAAACAGGTCAGATAGATAAAAAAAAAAAAGGATTTTAAAGAGAGAAAAGAAGATTAAGAAAATCAGGTTGATTGATTTGCTTTCAGTGTAGAAGTTTGCCTCACCCGTCTCCCTAAAATCCTCAAGCATAGCTTGTGAGGTTCTTATGTTAATCTTTTGTGGTTCATACCATAGAAAGAAAATGGTGGTCCTTTCAGTTATTACACAAACAGCCTTGGCAGCCACTCTACTGCTTCCATCTGCAGCAGGACACAGCTGGGGGCTGCTATTGCTCACCTTGAGGGTCTCTGAGCTCCAAGGCTGCCAGGTAAATAGAGACCATAAAGCTCCTTTGCAAACCTAAGTTATTCTTTACCCTCTAGTCTGCTTTACCTCCAAGAGCTCTGTTTGGATATAGGAAGGAAGACAGCTTTTCACTTCCTTAATCTCTTTTACAGCTCTAGAAAAGCAAACCTTTGTTTTACTTTTAAGTTCTTTGTCTTTTGGGTGGCAATGAAGATTCTGACTTAATGCTGCTATTTACAGTGCATTTAATTACTAGGTATAATATGATAGCTGCTTCCTTGGGCTACACGTTGATGCCTGAACAAGAGAACTGAGAGATAAATAAATGAGTGGGCAGAGACAGTTGCCTTAGAGGAAACAGCATTCAGGTGAGGCTGTACCAGGCTCCTATCTACTGTGGATTGAAGAAAAAGGGAGCAGACCCATCATACAGGCTGGGGTTGCCTGATTGTACTCTGAAAGTCTTTTTTCACCTGTTTATTTTGTCCCCAGAGAAGGGATCTGTACATTTATATTACATTTAGCTTCCACATTTTTTTCAGAGGTTATCCAGTTAGAATTATTCTAGGTAGAAGAATTTTAGCTGATTAATTTTTCCCTGAAGCAGCAGAAATAACCAAAGATTAATTTAAAGCATATTCAGGTCTGCAAAATTTCATATCCTCATTTATTTTACAGGAACTTCTCCACTAGGTGGACTTGTACAAACACAGAAAAAGGCATGTTAATCCACACCATACAGCATACTTTCAGGAGGGAAATTATTACATCCTCTGCAGTGAGATCTTTCTTTGTCCAACAGGCACTTTTACAAGTCTCACAAAAGATCTCCTTTTTAAATTATTGAAAAGATCTCATTTCCCTCAGATCATCTATCTTGCTTTAATTTTCCTTCAGCAATAGTTGCCCTTTTTGGTGGCTAACCAGATTTTCTTCACATATTGCTGAGTTTCCTATCAGCCAAACTACTTTTGGGACTTCCTGGAACTAATGGTCCTCCACATTTTGTTCTCCCTCATTATCCTCATCTCTACTACTCACCTTCTACTTAGCTCTTTTTGCTGTAACATCTGTGAGCCTCCGAATCAATAACATTTTTCTCCAATCCACCTCCTCAGGAGCTAAGCAGGTATCTTTCTTTTATTAGGAGAGGTGATTTGTGAAAGCTAGGGAATACATACACTGTTCTGAGAAGAATGAGCATTGCTTCACTGGGCCTCCTGCCCTCTTGCAGAACATCACTTGAATTGCTTGTGATCATCACACTTCTAGATTTGGTGTCCTCACCTTATCCACCTTCAGTTGGACATGCTCTGCCAATGATGGCACGCTCGAGGGAGTTCCCCTTATGCTGAGGCACAGCCTTTTGCATATCACAGAACAGAGTGAATTCTGAAAATGCAGGATGTGATTCTCAGTCTTTGCAAGGACATTTAAGGATGTAGTCATTAAGTCCTGACTGCACTTCAAGGAAGCACAGAAACTCTACAGGGATGCCCTGTAGTTCTAGATTTCCCATCCCTTTGTTACAGCTGTTTTAACCGATACACAACTTATAATTTTTCTGTAAGCCCTTGACTGAATTAGTATCTAAGGGCCATGGGGAGATCAAATCAGACTGATAAATTTTGGCCATGTTTCTCCAGCTGGACAGCTGAAAATCAGAATCAGTACTAGAGCCTAGGGCAACATTTCCACCTCTGTTGACTTTTTTAGTGGTTGTGTTTAATTTTTTTTCATTTTATGCAAAAGGAAGTCCTTGATAATCTTAATTAATTTCTCTTTACTCAAACAAGGTAGTTAATACCCAAGTAAGTCTGACACACAATACACATACAGGAACATGAAGCATATGGAAGTTCCAGTAATTCTTTGCAGATCAACACTGTCTCTGGAATGCCATTTGGAAGCTGGAGATGTTGACCAAGCCATTTTACCTCTATAAGTTTCTACTTTCCCTTCTCCTTTCCCTTCTCCTCTCCTTAAGGTAGGAAAAGTCCTACTGTCTTGCATTTGGAATCACAAATCCTTTGTAAAATTTCCATCTCTTGCTCTGTAGGTTTGTACAATAACTACTTTTATACTATTAAATAAACAAACCAGAGACAGTTATCTTGTCTGGAGGTAAGAGGCATGCAAGGCCTGCATCCATATATCTTAACACTCTTCTACCCCAAAACAGAGTATCTGTGTCCAAACTGCCTCTTGGTTTCAATCCCTGACAGCGCTGTCACCAACACCATGTCCAAGTCCCATCCCAAAAGTGTTAGTTGCTATAGGATAAAACAATGCCAGCGAGCAAAAAAAGAAAAAAAGTTATCCAGTACTGAAGAACTGTTCTCTGACCCCATTTTATTTAGGACAGTTATAGTCAATATGCATAATTTCAGTTATGGCTAATAGTTTCTATTGTATTATAAAAAATCATGTGAACCGGCACTGTAACATTTAGTAATTCCCAGAGATGTTTTGGAAACCTTGTAGATGAAAGGCATCAGATAAAATTATCACTGGCGAGAGCAATCACCGAGGTTTTGTTCAAACATCAGATGCTAATAGCCAAGAGGAGGAGGGTGAAGGTGTTCATACAACATGAAACAATATTTCAGCTATTGGGGCCGACTACTACATAAAATGAGGAACAGCTGAAAATCACCTACAAACAAATTGGTTTTATCGGTACAATTAATACTCCATATTTCCTTCTGAATTATGTTCCACAGTTATTCTGCTATGCAAATGTTTTATTTATTTTCTAATCAATTTTATCTGTGAGGATAACTCCTGGCATATGACCTGTCGATGACAGAAGCAATAAACACAAACAGATGAAACCTGGTGTCCGTATCTCAATTAAGTTGAATAACGGTTAGGTTAAAATAACATTTTTTTCACACTTGAAAGTCAGCACACTCACCTTTTTATTTGAGGTTAAGTCCAATTCCTCAAGGTGCATGAGGCAAATATTTGCTGAGCATTTAAAATGTTTGTCATGAATCAAAAAGCTCTAGAACGTTACAATCACTAATGACTTGCGTTCTTTCATCTCTGTCACAGACAGGCAATGCAATTTCAGGAACTGCATAGTATGTCAAGAATGGAGTGTTTATTGAAGGATATCTTTTCTCCTCCCCTTGGGGCTCTAGAGGGTGATCTATTTGATACGTACTCTCCTTGGCCACTCCATTTTCTGTTTATCTGAGCATAAACCAGGTGCTATAAGAATTCCATGACCTCCAAAAATCTCAGTATTTTTGCAAAGCTTCAGACTGGAAATATTAGGGGTAAACCCAAATCAGAAATGGAACAAAAAAAAGCTAAGAGGAAGTGGAAAGGTTGATTTCCTGTGGTTTCCCATAGACCTGCTGCGTGGCTTTGGGACTTTAGTTCTTTCTGTGCATTCGGAAATACAATAAAATAATTCTCCACAGAAAAAGGGGGAAGCAAAATGCATTTGTGGGGTAACAAATAAGTATCCATTAGTAGATGAAGTTTTCTGTGTAAGCCCATTGCATTTCAGTGACAGGCACTCTCCCTACACTTGGAGTGTCCTTTTATAACCTTCTCAGTTGAATGGGCAGCCCAAAACAACTTCAGGATCAGAGCACAAATGAAAGTATAAATCTTACCCTAGTCCATTTTCTTGCATAGCTTCACAAGAGAAATTAGTTGCATGAGCCTTCTTTTATTTCAGAGATAGCTCTTTCCCCTTCGAGTGCTCTGAACCATCTGTTCTTTTCAAAATCTTGCTAAATGCCTTTTTCCCATATATAAATGATGCACAAAAAAGTCCCCAGCATAATCTGCTTGTAAGATCTGGGTTTGTCCTGGTGTCACATCCATCCCAGGTCAGTGCCTTAGGCTGTTCTCCACAGAACCAACAAATCAGCCTAGCTCTGGACCAACAGTTAAATATTCGTAGCCAACAGAGCCAAACAGCTGAAACCAAGAGAGCACACAGCACATCAAAGTTCTGGAAAATGGAGCTTCAAATCCCTACAGGAACTCAGGCCACCAGTGGACAATGACATTATTGTCTTGCATCCCACCTACATGAAGAAGCCTTCCTGCAAGTTCCCTGATCTTTCTTTTGCTTTTTTCTTTCTCTTCTGCTGAGAAGCCTTGAGATTATCCCACAACAGAATGAGAATATTTTTGTGAGAATGAACATTGTGCTGGTTTGGCTGGTGTAAAGTTAATTTTCTTCATAGTAGCTAGTATGGGGCTATGTTTTGGATTTGTGCTGGGAACAGTGTTGATAACACAGGGATGTTTTCGACATTGCTGAGCAGTGCTTACACAGAGTCAAGGCCTTTGCTGCTTCTCACCCCACCCCACCAGTGAGTAGGCTGGGGGGGCACAAGAAGTTGGGAGGGGACACAGCTGGGAGGGCTGACCCCAACGGACCAAAGGGATATTCCATACCATGTGATGTCATGCTCAGCATATAAAGCTGGGGGAAGAAGAAGGAAGGCGGGGACATTGAGTGATGGCGTTTGTCTTCTCAAGTAACCGTTACATGTGATGGAGCCCTGCTTTCCTGGAGATGGCTGAACACCTGCCTGCTGATGGGCAGTAGTGAATGAATCCCTTGTTTTGCTTTGCTTATGCGCACAGCTTTTGCTTTACTTATTAAATTATCTTTATCTCAACCCATAAGTTTTCTCATTTTTACTCTTCTGATTCTCTCCCCCATCCCACCGGGAGGGAGTGAGCGAGCAGCTGTGTGGTTCTTAGTTGCTGGCTGGGGTTAAACCACAACAAACATTTCTGTGGAACATAAATAACTGCTCCACAACATCCCACACTGTGCACATGAGTCTTGCTGCACTGCAGGGACATAAAACAGTCCGCTTTCCTGACTAAGGGTGACCCAAAACAAAGCAAAAGTCCTCAGTAGGCAAAACTAGTTGTTGTTTTTATTGATGGTTCTAAAACCAAATCTGAACCAAATCTATTGAAAGGACATGGACTTCCGGAGGGCAGACTTTGGCCTGTTCAGGACGCTGGTTGAGAGAGTCCCTTGGGAGACCTGTATGAGATTCAACAAGGCCAAGTGCCGGGTCCTGCACTTCGGCCACAATGATTCTATGATTCTATGACATAGGAGGCTCCTAGATCCTTGTGATAGCCCAAGTGCAGAGCCATACGTAGAGACAATACCTCACTCCAGCTGTCCTCAGCTGTCTGATGCAGCCACAGAAATGCTCTACTTGGGTAAAGGTAAGTGTAATTATTTTACATCTGTCCCCAGTAGCTACTGGCTGGGGACAGGTTAACCTATGTCTGAGAAGCCACTTCTCAGCCATTTCCTTGGAATCTCTGTTAAT